>NW_015113768.1:170245-204706 GCF_001443285.1 Poecilia latipinna
CCCCAAAATCCCCCCCCCCCCCCCTTTGTTTTTTTTTAAATACTGTACTTGTTTTCATTTGTGACTCTTCTCCTGTTCCTATCAGGTATGAGGACGACAAGAAGCAGTGGAGCGGCATGCTGAGGGAGATGCGCTATGCAGCAGGCTCCTCCTGCGTGTCTGTCCGCCTCAATGCCGCCAGGATGCCCAAGTTGTAGACAGAACCATTTTCCGTCTCAGGGCCCCGTCTATTTAACAGCTTCCAAAGACCCTCTCCTCCTCCTCCTTCTCTTTCTCCTCCTCTTCCTCCTCCTCCTGTGAAATGCTTCTAAGGCGCTGGGGTTGATAGTTGACTTTTTTTTTTTTTTTCTCTGAACTCAGATGATTTTTATCTGTACATTGAAAGCTCCCTTTAGCTGCTGCTTCAAAGACACCTCATCCCCTCAGCATTTAAAAAAAAAAAAGGAGTCACAATTTAGTTGGATCTCCAAATCTCTGTTTACACAATTTTAGCTCGTCTTTTGTAAAAAATAAAAGAAGTAACTTCTCCTTTCTGCCTCTGCCTTTGCTTTTTTCTTTTTTCCTTTCTTGTGCTTTCTGAGGGCAGCGCATTTGTAGAGGCCTTCGGGGCAAATAAGGAAGTGAAGACTAAACGGCGACGGTCGCCTTGACGCGAAAAGACCTGAGTAATGATCTTCAAACACACGGTCACATTTATCAAGGTGCCAACAGGATTGGCAGGAGAAAACACACGGTTGGGAAAACATTCAGGGATAATGTGCCGAGTTGGAACCGCTGGCTGCAAAAAAAGGTTTACTTTAAATTATTTTAGCAAAGGAAATCAGTATAAATTTACACCTAATTATTCAATTCGCTTTGTGATACCACTAGTAATCCCACAGCATGATGCGCCACCATCGTGCTTGGGAGTTGCAACTCATTATTATTAATTCCATCAGTTTTCATTAATTATTATTATTTTTTTTAATGTGACATTTTGTTTTAAGTGGGCAGTTTTAATCTAATACTTATTTTGTGAAAACAATCCTTTGGAATTGTCAATAGTCTGAAATAAAAAAGCTGACCTTCAAAATCTGGGTCAATAGAAGGACTTTGCCAACAAGTTAATGGCTGAAGATTTTTCTTTTTGTTTGTTTTGAGCTGCTCACAGACTGACACAATGAGCCCTTTTGCTTTTCGCAAAACTTCCCACACTCTCTTGTTATTTTAATGACAAATTTGACAGTGGTGCTCTATTCCAGGTGCCAAACTCTCTCCGCAGCCACACACGTGTGTGTGTGTGTGCGGGTGTGTGTGTGTATGTGTGTCTTCTCGAGAGAAAAATTAACAAAGACCTCAATTGAGGCCCTTGTTTCCTGAGCAAACAAAATAAAAAAATCTCTCGCACTCGTTTCCTGTTAATTCATGTGAAACCGGACCTTGATCGGTTCTAAGTGTGACACAGGAATGTTGTGCCACAGACGGCTAAAGGTGAATCACGCAATGGTGCGCCTGCAAAATGAAAATAAAAAATGCGGGAGTTTCCCCCCTGGGTGTGGAAGACTGGAAGTGCAGTGAGTGGGAGGTGCAGAGATGAAGGAATGGCAGCAAAAACAAAGACAGCACATTTGAGGACTTGGGCTGCAAGCTGATGAGAACCCAGTAGTTAAAAGTAAGTTTTAATATTCACAATATTTACTGTGATTTTGAAATGTTTTAATGCGAATTACAGCTGCAGTAGCAAATGAATGTTCCTACCTTTACGTCTGTGTCAATTTGGGACATGTAAGCTGCACGTTGCATATCTCAAATCCATAACAGGAGATGTTTCTCAAGCGGAGCTACAGCTGTGAGATCCTGAGAGGCTTTCACAAACCAAGCTGTTGACAAGGAAACGAGATATTGTTTGCTTCTTTCCCACTGAGGCGGCGTGATTGTTTCCTTTCTTGCCTGCTCTGCTCACCTCTTGCTCGTCAGTCCCACTTTCTCGTTTCTCCCTCCTTCAGTAATTGCTGCTGACCATGTAACGACAGATATGGGGGCAGAGTTTCAAATCTAGTTTTTTTACTCGTACAACAGTGTTGACAACAAAACCTTGACCTGCATAGTTGGTGACCCTAACAATAACCTTGGTCTGGCTATGTGAACATGTTTATATTAGTGTTCTGAACATCACCCTGTGTAAGCTTTTTTTAGTGAACAATAACACAATATTATCCTACAAATTAAGCAGTAGTACATTCAAAAAGTTGTGAAAAAAAATCTACCTTTACTTTGAATTGCCTACATTTTTCCAACACAATCGTAAAACTAATTTAGGATTTAACCAATCTAAGAAAGTGATTATAATTATTTCTGTTGATTTCTTTCGACTATTTTTTATTTTTTGTCAAAGCCACACAAGTTTAACACTTAAGTTATATTTATAAAACTCCATTTTAGCCTGGCTAAAGCTCAGGAAAAAATATAGTTTGAAATTAACTAAATTCTAACACATTAATATTGTTTTGCTCACATTGGTTTGTTGTTCAAATAACAAAATAAAAAGTCGTCTGTGCGGCGTAAGCTGGTCGTCGACTGCACCAGCTTTGTCAGCTAAAATGCTTGGCTAGCTAGCTATCAGACTTGACTTTATCATTAGCTTAAAGTCTTGTTTCAAACGTCCTCAACCAGATGTTCTTTGGCCATTTGTAACTTCTACACTAATAAATTAAAGAATTAAACCAGGTAAACCAGTGTAACTTGCTTGACATCTTTTGTATGAGTAGATAATTTAATGTTTCTGTTTAGAAATTATGTAAGTTTAAAAGTTAAGTTGTGCTTAAAACAATGGTAAACTTTGACTACAGAAACTCTATCCACCACAAGTTTTAGCTTGACTTTAACATTAATTCGACTTAGTATTAGTGGATTCAAATGTGAATGTAGCAAATTTAATTAAAGCATAAGAATTAATTGTGCTTAGACTTTAGCTTTAATTTAAGTGTAGTAATAGGTTGATGCTAACATTAGGATTAGGATGTGCCAAAATCTTGTCAAAAAATAAGCAGCTTATAGTGGCCTCTCAGGTCTTTCTTTTTTTTAGGACAAAATAAATGTTGTACCACCTTTTTCTGGTAACGACCTTGTGTTTCTTTTTTCCAGTAGGGCTTTTCCATGGCTGGGCTCAATGACAGCTGCACTGACCTGGAAGTGCTCCTGAAACGCTACTACCTATCTGTTGCTTATGGCCTCATCTTTGTAGTGGGCCTAGTGGGGAACATTACATCCATAGGCATCTACCTGGCAAAGCTGCGTCCATGGAAGAGCAGCAGCATCATCATGGTCAACCTGGCGCTAACGGATCTCCTCTATGTCCTCACCATGCCCTTTTTGGTCTACTACTACAGCAATGGTGAATCGTGGATGCTCGGCGATTTCATGTGCCGTTTTGTGCGGTTTGCGTTTCACTTCCATCTGTATGGAAGCATCCTGTCTTTGTCCTGTGTCGCGGTTTTCCGTTTTTTGGTGGTGATCCAGCCGCTGAGAGTGGTAGAGGTGCAACAGAAGGTTTGGGGAATCGTTGCCTGCTTGGTTGTCTGGATTGTCTCTGCCGCTGAAGTCACCCCAATGCTTACCTTCATATCCCTGACCCACAAGGACAACATGAAATTTTGCATTGACTTTGCTAGCATAGAGTCAGTCGGTAGCATTCGGGAGTACAACTGGCTGCTCACTGTGTTTGGGTTTGCGCTACCGTCAATGCTGGTGTTTGTCTGTTACATCGGCATTGTGAAACGGCTCACTAGTGGGTCCAGCCCCACCACTTCCTGCAGGATGCGAGCGCGGCGAGTCATCGTCCTCATCCTGGTGGTGTTTGCGATGTGCTACCTGCCGTACCACATCTTACGAGTGTTGTGGGTGGAAATTCGAACAAATTCAACAACAAAGTGCATGAAATATGTCGTGAATGCAGCTTATATTATCTCAAGGCCTCTGGCGGGACTCAACACATTCTTTAACCTGGCTTTGTACACTCTCTCAGGAGACAACTTCAGAAAGGCCTTTGTGGACATTTTTTGCCGGGAACAATGGCTCGCCAAAGCAAAGTCCCTGCTCCACCTGAACATCGTGCACCGGGCTGAGACTGACATGCCCGCTGCATGACAAACAAATAATGACTTTTTTTTTTTATGTAACGAAATTACTGGATGGACACTATTTGTCAGCAATTTCAGACAGTATGTGAATATCACCAGAGTTTGCATCAATGAGATAATAGATTAGCAAATTACCTGAGTTAATTTAAGCTTTCTAATTGTTGCTCTGATTATATGGACAAGTGGAGGTGTATGCTTAGTCATTTTATCTTAGTTAAGTGGTATGTTTCCAGTTTTGAACTATAGCCAATTTCTGTCACATTTTGCTGTACCTTGCCAAATTACTGCCTGTTATAGATCTTGTCACATTAAAATACTGTAAACATCAATACATTTTTTCTAAGTTGTGAAATGGAAAGAAGGCGACACGCTGTTTTCAAATATAACAAATGAAAGTCAAAAATGTGGAGAACAGTTGTACTGAGCACCTTTTACACTGCTTTATTACCCCAAATTAAAAAAAAAAAATACAGTTAAACTAAATATGTAAAATGTTTCTTTCAGGTATAGATGAATCATACTGCTGACTGACTTGAGGAAAACATGTTTTGATGATTTCTATTGTGGGGAACCCACGTAAAACTCACCTAATAAACATTCAGGCATAAAGCATGTCACATTGATCTTGTTCCTATTTTTAATAAATTTCAAATAGAAATGTATGAGATATAGGTTTGAGTGCAACCAATATGGTTTAACGTTTCCCCTCTTTTTGAGCCACAGCTGTGCTAATTTTTTGCACGTCCTCAATGCAGCAAGGTTATGATTCGGCCATGAGTTAGGTTAATGTTTTTATTATGTTCCTCATTCTCTCATTATTATAAATGATAAAAGACATATTATGTCTATTTTTATTACAAGTTGATATTATTTCCCCCAAGGCTTTGGCATTGTCATTGTCACACAGTCTTATTTGAGAATGTATCTCCAGCTGCATTTTTAAAGGGCACTCACAGTGTTTGGGAAAAGATACTATAATGACTAAAATGACTTTTGACAGATTGCAAGTGTTTGTTAAAATAATGCCAGGAGCGGCAGATATCAGCAATGATCTTGGAGCAGAAATTGTTAACCGTGTGTCAGATAGTTGAAACTTAGCCGCCTTTGGGTTGTGTTAATCCAAACACAACACAAAATAGTAAAAGAAAAACAAACAAACAAACAAAAAACGTCAAAGTTTAAGTATGTTAAATATTAAATTAAAACTGAAAGCAATGTAGAAAAGTTACTCACAACTCCTCCACAAGATTGCGCAAGCTTTCCGACCACTAAATGCATTTTATGTTCTTTAATTCTCTGTGGGATGTGAACATTTCTGAAACAATCAACTTTTAGCGACATTACTTTCAGCACTATAAGTCTGCATCACCTTATTTTTGTGGTTAAGTTTATTATAGCGCACCTAAAAAAACAGTAATTCTCAGACCAAACCAGATGGTGGCAGTAATGCACATAACTTGAATGTTAACCCAATAACTAACACAACAACCGAAGAAGTTGTTGTGGCTCGCGCCAGTAGTCAAGTTGATGAAGGATCTGCGCGTGGTGTTTGAGGACGAGATTTGCCTGCTACCAGAGAAGACCGGCGGATGTAATTTAACCAGAAAAACTTATTTTATTCACAACATTAGAGCTGTTTTCATGTCTTAGTGTTTGTATTTAATAGCTGACACTTTAAAGCCAAAGTATAAATTACAAAACTTTAACAATTTGGCTGGTAAGTTAGTCACCTCTAACTACGTTTAATTTTTTGTTTTTGGTTCCAGAACTTCCGGGAACTACTATAAAACAATATAGATACTTTTTTTTTTTAAATTGGAAATTAAATGTCTGTATAAAACAGTGAATAATTATTTCGAATTTTAAATCGCTAAGTGATAAAGTCACGTGATACAAACATTTCAGAAGGATTAAAAAATTAGAAGTTTTTCGTACATATTGAGAGAATGTGTTAATCGGTTTTTGGAAAGAAAGTTTAACCAAAAATGACGGTTTTTGTTTGGCATTTTTGTAATTTGTTGTGTACAATTTTTATATATTATATGTAGGATGTTTATAATCTCCCCTTTCCTGTTATTAAAGGCAGCTTGATTTGCTCATTCAGGAAGTGACGGTGATTGGACTAACCACCCACGGTGCTTTCTTCTATGTGGATCTTAAGGTGGGTTCCAGTCTCACTATCCATAAATTTGTGAAAAGTTTGCACTTCAAATGTCAAAAACATGGTTTAGATTTCGTATCGAGACATTTTAGAATTATCATTCCAAATCCTTCATCTCATCTAGTAACAGATGAAAAATTTCATACTGATGAAGGACACTGAATTCAGTTAGGCTTCAGTAGGTATGCCCAGACATCTCGGTGCATAATATTTACATTGATTGCTCAAAGTTGTTAGCAAGAAAAGTTAGACTGCATATTATGACTTAAGGAGACACTGGTTTGTCCCTTCATTTATGGTATGCAAATAATCTTTAGATGAGAGTTAAACCTAGAAGACTACTGGGAAAGACCACATTAAATATAACAATAAGGTCTGTCTGATTGGAAATAAATGAATACATTTTATAGTGTTTCACATGACGTCTATTTTGCTTGTACTGACTGTTTCAGCCTCTTAAAACAATCAACATAGGGAGAAGTTGCTGCCATGAGTTTGAAACTACATCTAATTGAATAAACAGACCAGCTCCTCAGTAGACGTAAGGTAAGTTAAAGCTTTTTAAAATTACATAATGCTATATAAACACAGTTAAATATGATCTCGTGGTAACAAATGCTCACAAGTTTGTTCTGAAAAATGCTTGGCAAGCATGTTGGAAAAAGCATTTTGCTAATTAAATCCTTAAATGATTATGAAATGATTACACATAAATGTCTCTAGATATGAAATAAGTGCATGTTTAATCTTGCTGGGAGTTTGGGTAAGTTTAACTATAATCACATTTGTCTTAGTATTTCAAATAAATTAATTTTGTCCAGAAATGGTAAGCTATAAGCTAGGAAATAATTTAAATATGTTGCAATTTGTTGCAATATTCTTTAATGTGTTAAGTGGGTTTGTATCTTCTCTAAAAGACAAGCTGGTTTTCCAGCCAATAATTCATCCGGATGTGGTTTCCTTTGTATGAATTTGGGTTTTTAAGATTCCCATCTTCAGTGGGCAGGTGCACGCAGTAGAAATGAGGCTTGTTATTATGGATTTGTAAAATGTTTCTCTCCTGCACGCTGTGCAGGTAGAGTCGACAGCCGGGAATGGAAAAGCTATTTTAGTCTGTGGATATTCTGTTTTTGCCTCCAAATTGATCTCGACGTTACACTTTTTTCCTCCTCTGGAGCGCATCACGGAGCCGTCAGGAAGTGCGTATTGCAGACGCCGGCGCCAGGATATTAATTTTAAGCAATCGCCCCAGCACCTAACTTTTAAAGGTTTGCTGTCTGTGGAAATTTGCAAAACCTGATTGTTTTTCTACTTGAGCGAAAATGGAGCGTCCGTCGAGCTGCACGGTTCTCAGATTGCAGTGGGGAAGAAAAAACAAAAAGCCTTAAGCTTCTTCTATTTTCTGCTGCGGCAGAGTCACGGCCAATTGAAGTTTAAATGATCAATTTGGAAGCAAAGAGCCCAGTGATCAATGGCCTAATGGTACAAATACCAATGTTCTGTCAGTGTGATGTAAGAGTGCTCGAAGTGGCTCTGACAGCTTGTCTTTCAGGCCTACTGCTCTCCTCTTCTTCATGGGTAAAAAAAAAAAAAGGAAAAAAACTCATCATCTGTGCGTGAATGGGGGAAGAAGTGTGAAGATTTTATAGTGTGGAAGAAAAAACATGTGTGCTGGAGAGTCCATCAGGTACAAATTACCAGCACAGGACGCTGCGTGTTTTTATTGAACCAGTTTCCAGTGGGAAATTACCTTCACTCTTATACTAAAAAAAAACAAAAAAAAAACATTTTTCGAGCATATTAAATGTTATACATGAAATTTAATGAAGCACGTTAGTCTGTAAATGTAGTTTTCTCCTATGTTGAGTTAAATCCTGCCAACAATATCAATGTTGCCATCTTCTGCTCTAAACACGTAGATCACAATATGTTGGTTCAGTTAGCCATTAGCTGTTCGAAATTGGTCATAGGAAGTGTCATGCAGAGAATAGTAAGGTTGCTATGGGTTGTATTGTAATTTAACATACCAATATCATTAAAGTTTACCAAAAATGTATGTGTGGACCAAGAACTTGAGTCTGTATCCAGCTTCAGCTTGTTTAGCACTGTTAGCATTAGCAGGAGTGCTAATGCTAACAGTGCTGAGCTTCCTAATCCTCAGGCAGTCAGTAAAAGTAAATCCCTAATAACAAACTAATTATTTTTTTGTTTAGTTCTAACAATGAAAGACCAAGCAAATGATCTAAATAATGAAAATTTGGTAAATTAGGTATTAGACATAGGGCAGTTAACAGGGTTAATGACATTCTGAGGTTTTGGTACTGGAACTACAAGATTTCCTTCATTACATTTTAAATCCTAATAAATGCTGGAGTTACTGCCGTTTTCTTCAGTTGTCTAAAGTATAGTGTATGTAGTGGGACTCCTCCCCCACAGGTTGCTTGTTGCTGGCTAATACGTTTCTCTAAGTTTTGGCCGTTTTGATAAGTTTGTGATGGTTAAAAACATGAAACAGTGACTGTGCAGAAGCTGAAGGACCTCATTGGGTGTTATTGGAAATGCTTGATGATAGCTGTTGCTACGCATGACGGCACAACTAGTTGTTGGTTTTGTGGGCGATTAATTTTCCTGAAGCAGGCCCAGATTGTATAGCTTTTTGTAAAAAAATTGTTTAGCATTATTGTAAATGTAATAACCAAGATGTTATGGTAGATATAACTTGGAAGGACACAAGGAAAAGAAAGGAATGCCTCAAACATAGAAAGGAAGAACACAAAGATGAAGCAAGGAAGGAAGGAAGGAAAGAAAGAAAGTTTGGGATTATAAGTAGTTCCTCATACTCTTTATTTTCTACTTCAGATTTTTTCCAGCTGTGTAGGGAAATGTGCGCAATAGCTGTTAAATTTGTGTCACTTCTAAGAAAAAATCATAAGAATCTAGTCAAATAAAATGAAATCAACTTGTTACACCAATTTTATTGGTTCATTTGTAACAGTTTGTTTCATCAGTTCAGTCAGAAAGAAGAAAACACACTGCAGTTTGCCAAGTTTGTGCTTTGATACTCTTATAAAGCCAAACACCACAGAGTCACAAGATTTCAACATAGAGCTAAATAACAAACAGGACATCAAAGACCCAGTCATCATTTAGGAAATATAATAATAAATAGGCCTCTCTTATATTATACATATTTTCATATCCTTGTATTTTTTTTTATTGCGCAACATGAAGAATATTTTCACCACCTGGAGAACATTCAAAGCACTTGCAACTGAATAAATAAACACATTTTCCACTATTGCAGTGCCAAAATTTAGCCATAAGAAAAAAAATATAAATACAAAATGTTCATGTTGCTATAGCAAATACATCCATCGTAAATATTAAGACACCTTTCGGCAGTCTGACGCCTTAAGCCTGTGAAGGGTGAGAGGTCCCGGCTGAGTCACAGGAAACGATGAAATTCATCCGCAGTCAGTCAGTGCTGTGATGTTCTGGCTCCTCACCATCGCACCACCTGGCTACTGTAATCCTCAGTGGTGACTACCTCTTCTAGCACTTTCACCTCCTCTTCTTCTTCCTCTTCCTCCACTCCTCCACCTCCCAGTCTTAGCAGCTCAACCAGATAGTTCCTGTGCAGCCGCTGCCTCTGTTGCCTCTCCTGCCGCCTCCTGATCCGCTCCTCCTGGTGCTGCCTCTGCCGGTTATCCTGGTAACGCCGCAGGAACAGCTCCTTGGCGTACTCGTACAGCTCTACGTCCAAGGCGTTGAGCCCCTCAATGCGCCACCGCACCTTTTCGCTTATCCCCACGCTCGCAGCGCGCGTGCTGTTGATCTGGGTGAAGGCCCGAATGAAGCGCAGCCCAAAAGTTCTCTCGAACAGGTACTGCGTCTTGCGCTGGAACTCCGTCAAGCCAAAGAAGGCCATGTTGCGCAGGTTCGCCTTAGCGCTGGCGAGCAGCACACGGCCTCGCTCCAGCTCACTCATGGAGGACATGTTGTAGCACCCCACCAAACTCAGGTCAGCCAGCATGCGCACTTGACGGTTGTTGGCCAAATTCGAGGGACAGTTCATAAAGTCTGTGAGCGGCACACCAGTCCAGTCTTCCCCGCTGTAGCAAGCGGGAAGCTCATCCTGAGTGGGAGGGCGGCCATCACACATGTGGAGGGCTGTTTTCCAAGTAGCCCCACGCTGTACGTGCTTCCACTCACTGAGGTAGCGTGACACAGGATCACGTAGCATAGTGATGTAGTAGAAATTCCTGTAAAGACAGAGATGCACAAGATAAGCACGCTTGGATTAATTCAGTACAAGCTGAGGAATACGTTTGATTTGTCAGTCGGCTACCTGTAAAGTTTGGACATACTGGAGACTCAAGTCATGACTTTCACCACAGTAATTGACAGCTGGTGTGATTTGTTGGGCATGAAACATTTCTGCTAAACTTTGGCACTAACTAAACGACATTGATCCAAAAGTCTTGTACAGTTGCGGCAACATTTGCTGGTAATTGTGTTAACTAAGCCTTTTGAAGAGAAAGTGTCCATCCTTCCTTTCATCCTAAATCCATCGGGATTATTTGTTGATCAAACTTTTACATCCCTTCATCTTATTGCAATTCTCCTTTTCATTTTAATGGTGTAGAATGAGCTGATCGCCTTTGTCACTTCAGCATAAACGAATCAGTCAATTCCGAGAACACATAAGGCATTAGACACCCAGACTGATTTTGCCCTCTTGCAGATCCCTTCCCTAACGGCAGAATACACTCCCTAAAGAAGAACACATCTGCAAAGAGTTGGCAAAAAACGTTCTCCAAGAGGCCCCAAGTTCTAGCAATGGAGATACCTGGGCCAAGGCCAGGCACCGGCCAAAACCTCCTGTGACTAATTCCCCCGGGACTCAAGCAGCTCAGGCCCAGCCACGAATCCACACCAAGGACAACTTGCCCCCAGGATCCCAGACCTACCTAGGGTCTCATTGTAGGCCGGTAACCTATGTCTGCCAGCACAGACTCTCCAAAAGGCACCAGATGCAACTGCCAGAAAGTCACCTTTCTAAACCCCACTCAGACAGGAACCACAGCCCCAGGGGGTGACTCTCTAATAACCCAAGCCCCAGATGCCCCAAACCCAGACACCCCCCTCCCAACTAGGACATTGTCCTCACAGGACAAACCCAAAGACCTTCCATCCCACTTGCTGATGGTGTCAATCATATTGTGCAATTAATCTGTTATGTCCAATCTGGGAGGTATATGTTGCATTTTTGTAGTGTCAGTGTTGTTGCAGATGAGTGTCATTTTTTTTCACTAATTAGCTGACTTCTGAAGGCCGTTCATGACATTGGATTTTGCTTATATTTATTAACCTTTGCAAGACTGCGTTCCTCATTTCCATCAAATTTCAAATTACATCAGCGCACGGTATTAAAAGGAGACAATTTCTATGTGTGCAGTGCAATCCTAAGGTTAATGAAAAATGTCTGGGAATAAAAAAAAAATTAAAATAAAAAAAAAACAGTCAGACACTTTTCAGCAGAGCAAAGGAGGATGAAACTATACATTAAATTTCTCATATCCTGCTGCAGTTTGAAAAAGAAACATGAGTGGGAAGAAATATCTCAGAGGTGAGAGCACGAGGAGTGCACAGAAATTCTGATTAGGGTTTAAATGAAAAAACATTACAGAGTGTGTCTGAGGATGTTAGAGAATAATGACACAGAAACAAACGCAAGCCAAGCGTGCATACAATTTAATATCCTACAAATGTGGAATTATTCTTGTTTTTGTCACATCAATTTGCCCCTTCCTACCACCAGTAATGAGTTTTCTTTTCCTTTCCTGTTTTCGAATCACTCCGATCTGTCACAAACAGCACTTTAAAAATTGCTGTAACCTAGCTGCAAGGGAACCTTTCAACTGACAAACACGGCTTTTTTTTTTTTTTTCCTTTTATCTATTGATTCGCTGATAACTACCATGAAAGTGAGGTGGCTGAATAAGCAAGGTGGGGGTGGGCTGGAGAAAATTCAATAATTTAACTTTTTTTTTCTTTTTTTTTTTTTCTTGCTGAAGGGAAGCTACATAGATAAAAGCTAAATTGAATATGGTCATCCAGTGCGTGCAGATCACTGTGACCTGATGTCACGCTGAAAAAAAAAATATAAAAGCTCAAAGCAAAAGCCGGACTTTTTCTTTTTTTTTTTTTTACTCCGCAGTTTAATACCTCCAAACCTCCAGTTAACCGCAGCACAAAGAGCTCATCTGAAAAATCTATCTGCAAAAAAAATCCTCAATTTAACAAGTTGAACTCCATTACATATAACGGCTGACAAGAATCACCAGCTGAACTTTTTTTTTTTTACATTTAGCGACATCATGTTTTACCTATGGTGAATTAATACATAATTAAAAGACATTGCTATTTAAAGAAACATAAGTAGAAGGTTTGCCATGAAGACATTCTGCTCAGACGAGAACTGAGCTCTTTGGAAACACAGACCAGCAGTGAAAGATGGCGACCGGTGCCTCGTTCTGCTTTTCTTCAGTGGGGACAGGAAACCTGATCAGAGTTGATAGGAAGATGGATGGAGATAAATACCAAACCCTCCACCCAGGGCGGCACTCAAGCAATCATCAGTTGCGCCCCAAACGACTTTTTTATTGTTGTTTGGCTATTTTCAAAGATTTTACAGCTTCTACACTACCTAAGAAAAACACATAAATCTGTCCATTTGCTGGAAAATTCAGACAGATTTTTCTTTTGTTTCATTAGTTGTTAATGTTTTCATTAGCCACACAATAAAAAAAGGTGTGCTGCCTTTTGCAGTAGGGGGTTTGTGGAGGGAATACGTCTTAGGAGGTGCTACACTGCATTTCGTCGCTTGTTGGAAAAACCCAGCGGACTGTTTTGGGCACAGTATTTACCACGTTTATTAGCCCATGTGTGTTCCTGATTGGTCAAGGCCGAGTTTGGACTGCTACTGAGCGAAGGGTGGGCCAAGACAAACTCAGTGGCACATTTCACCTTGGGAAGTGTTTGAGTTACAGTTTTTGTCAGCAAAGCTGGAAAAATCCCCCACAGTAGGACTCAAACTTCTGTTTGTCATGGATGTCCTGGAGCTGTGTGTTCGACATGGTTCACTGCACTTGTTGAATTACCTTACCACTGAGTTAAAACAAATTCAGACTATTTTACACTGAATTATGCTCCAGAATTTTTCTGCCGAATCTATCTTAAGCTGATTTTGTTTTGCTTCTAAGGCCACTATCTTGTGATTCTGTAAAAACGGTATTTAATTTACTACTTTCCTATTTAGCCTTCCTGTTATCTATCTATTCTTCTCGTTTGCTCCCTCCCAACTGAAATGAGCTGGAGTCTTGCTGAGGACAACAGTTTCCTGACATTGTGGTATAAAAATTCACATACAAATTGCTGTTGTAAAAATACTCGGTTTTGTGTTCATCGGCGCGTACTTGTCATGCTTTCTTTCCACCAAAAGACGGCTTTACTGCACTGAATTTAAAGCTATTACTTTAAAACCAGAAAGGAAGAATGAAAAAGATAAGCAAAACAAAAACCATTACCAAACTAAACATGATTCTATGAACTGTTCCGTCACAATAGCGCATTTTGGTGGACGATAACTTGTCCCAGGAATTATTGCGATAAGTGATATTGTCATTTTGAGATAATTTTCAAGTAATTTAATGGCAGTTGCATAATAATGCAAGTACACCCTCTTAAATAGAAATAGACTCTTAATTTCAAACAAACTTAACAGTGGAACTGGAAGGTATTTTAAATATCCAAAATAAATAAGTAAAATAATAAATAAAATGGATACTGAAGTCTCTGTAAGAAAACTGGCCTTCAAAAAAAAGTACCAGTTGAGACCAATACACCAGACCGAAGCTTTTCTCACTCAGTCTTTGGCAGAAAGAGAGCAAGACAAAATAAACAATCATGCACATGGAAATGATTGAGCTTGTTTTAATTGATCATGATATAGTTTTATTGCTTATTGTGACAGACGTATCTGCCACTATTGGTTACACAAGCAGCTTTAATCATAAGAATTCACTTCTTTACAATGTCTCCAATGCCTTTCCTTATTTAGGACTTCTCTTTTTCTTGTACAGCAGAAGTCCCAAATGTGTTGCCACCTTTCCACATCACCTAATTTCCACTCCCATCAGAACATCTGCTCCAGATCCCCTATCATCCCTCTTGTGTATACAGCTGCCCTTTATCTGGTTCATTCTTTCTTGGTTAGTAATTCCTTGACTGGCTTTATGTCTGCCAGTTTGTCTGCAAGGTGCAGGTTTCTCCGATTCCCTGTCTGTCTTAAAAGGTTTTTAAAGTAGAAAAGAATATAATGCAAAATTTCTTACGTCTTAAAAGTCAAAAAATGAGAAATGCGTGGCTTAGATTTCTTACTCTGATACCACCAAACAAAATTAAAGTACTGTGGGTTGCAAAAGAGAAAAGAAAAAAATCAATTTCTTTGGGGTAATACACTCAGACTTACAGTTAAGAAAGCCCGGTAATTTTGGACTCTATCAGCGATGCACTGTATTAATATGCAATGAGTATCATCAGTTTAAGCCGTCATTATAAATCTGCTGTGTATTAGATGTAAAGAGATCATTAGTCGTGTACGTCTAATGATTTCACTTCACGGCTTAGCAGAAATGTGATTGAGAAAGCAGCAAAGACACCGAGTCAAGAGCACAGAGCCAAGCAGCTTCAAAGGTCGACAATTTAGCAATTAGAGCCAGACAGAAGATATCAATCAGCGGTGATATATACTTAAACGAGTGATGTGGTGATGGCACGGTACAACACGCACCCTCTGACAGACACACCACCCATAGATAATAGCAGCCCACAGTGGGAACTAAGTGAATTACTATGCCATCTTAGTGGAGTAGATTGGAAAGCGATGGATAGACGGACCAACATGAGCTCCTCACCGTAGAGGCCTTCTTCCATGAGAACAGCTCACTTTTTTCCCCTCCCTCCCTGCCTATCAGCTATCTGTAACAGCTAAACCACAAGACAGGTCGATCGATAAGTGTCCATGCAAACCTGCCTTTTTGCTTCTTCGCTTTCATCGTGACCTATTGACAAAGAGCAGCAAATGTCAAAGCTCTCTAGTTACTCTTGTCAGGGACAGCGGCGGGGTCATATTAGGAAGGTCAAGAGTAATTCCTCTTGGATGCAAGGCTGGGGTTACCCAAGATGCCCCCTTTGATCGAACATTTTATCTCACGTATCATAGAAAATTGGGGGTTTTCCTCAGGCTTCCTCTTGCAGATTGGGACAAACAGCCATGCTGGATTAAGGTTCTGTCAGTTCATTGTAAGTCTACATATTCTTTTCATACATATTCTTGGATTTGTTTCCTGAAACCACTTTTTTCTATATATATTATAATTTTTTTTGAATGAAGTTCATCTATGATCGACACTCCAGTTTCTTCCAGAACTTCTTCTCCATGCTTTTTAAAGTTTAGTTTACATTTTGGGATCATTGTTCAAAACTCAACTCCCTCACAGATATCAGGACATTTTCACCTAGAACATCCTGATATCTAATTGAATCCAAAGAGGCCCCAAAGTCTCATCATGCGACACTGAAAGCAAGGTGTTGTCTTTGCAGATGCTTTGTTGTTCTCCCTGTAGACAAACTGCTGTTCAATTGGACCTAAAAGTCTAATTTTGATTCTTTGCTCCACAGTTTTTAGCGTTCTTATCAAGATGGAGATTACTTTTCTAGTGCTTAGAATCAGTATTGAGTTAAGTTGTTGTTGTTTAGTATGAGCTTTACTATGGAAGCTGAAGTCTTGCTTTAGGTTTTTTTCAGTCAGTTGAGAGCTTTTCAGCATCTCTTTGGCTGTCTCAAAGAAGGCTGAGACCAATCCAACATGCATTTTTAGAAACCTCTGAAATCAACCTTCCAAGCGAGACTTGCTTGAACGTAGCAGACAGTGGAGCGACTGTCACAGAGTGCATTGTCTGTCAAAACATCACAGTGTCAGTGAGATCATGCCCAAGCGTTCCCAAATGCAAGGTTAAATCAACTGGTCGCATTTTGCTAGCGATCCATCGAACGCCTCGTCAGTAGCCCGTCACCTTTCTCCACACAGCAAAGCTGCAAACACTATCGATCGCTTTCTCTCTGACTCTCACTGATTGTCTCTCCCTCGCTCTCTAAATCACCATCAAAAAAAAAAAAAAAAGCTACAGAGGAAACTCACAGCAGCAGATCAATATCTGCCTTGTTAATTCACTCACTGCCATCAAGGACACCATCAGGCTCACGATAAAAGCCTTGATGGAAACTATTTATACTGCCGAAGACGCAGTCCGCAGAAAAACTATGTGGATCGACAACAATCCGATTTATTTTGGCCTTTGAAATGCATGAAAACACGTCACGTTTCTTCTCAATTAGGGGTGTGGGGAAGGGTTCTGAAAAATAGCTTAATTGCAATGACTCAACCTCATCCTTATTCAATGAGTTCTATGCATCAAGTATCCACTTTTCAAGCTCTTTCAATCAGTAATCTGCCATGTTTGCACATCTCAAGGCCCAGACTGAGATAGCCAGAGCTTTAAACAATGAAAGCTTAGGTAATGTTTGCCTAGTGACCATTTCCTTCACATATAAAATGCTTTCAGTCAGTCTGCTGACAGAGCAGGGTAAATTAAATGAACTAGGTCCATTAAAAACTGAAATATCTCAGTGGTGGGACAAAGTAAGCCCACATGAGCAGATGGTCGTAGCTCCCAATGCCGACACAGAGCTGTGAAACAAGTATGTGGATTTCAGCTTGAAATATATTGACTGATTGTAGTTGGATTTTATTACCGCACAGCTGAGAAACGATCAGAAATGAAGACTTTATTGCTCCGATTCTTCAATTTGCTGCACCTCTGCATATTTCTCTCATTCATTCTGTACTATAAAGTATGATGGCTTATTAAAGCCATTGCAGATGGTAAATTTTCCACCAAAAAACCCCCCTCAAAATCTTTTAGAATAATTTCAGAAATCTTCTAGAAAAAACTCAGAAATTTCTGAGCTCCAAAAGTCGAAAATGTTCTCTTTTTGAAACTCAAGGAATTTCCAAAAGTTAAAGATTTTCAACTTTACGAGCTCAGAAAATTTCTGATTAATCTGAAAATTTGAGTATTTTCCTGACAAATTTTCGACTTTTCAAGCTCAGAAATTTTCAAGTTTTTTTTTCTTTTCAAGAAAGTCTGAATTTCCACTTTTTCTCAGAATTTTGACTTTTTTGTTTCTTCAGAATTTACTTTACTCTCCGAATTCTGACATCATTTTGAGAAAACAAATCCTCTCCCATAGTAAAGACCTTGTTTCAAGTGTATACATGAAACTTGGACACCAAATCCAGCACATTTTATGTAAAAACATATGACAGGAAAATGCCTAACTGATGCTTCTGAACTGGACAGAGACGGATGAAGTCTTCTGGCATCAGTCTTCGGACCAACAGGTCAAGCGAGATCCATTTTCACTTGTCTAATTTCTTTAATGGAGTAATTTAATTTTCCTGTGACAAGTACAGGCAGAACGATCCCCATCCCCATCTGTGCACAGCAGGCTTACTGACAAACTAACACACAGCATAGCAGCCTTTCTTTTATCCTTAATCAATAGCACACTTTTTTCTAAAACATAACCCAGCTGTATGAAATGTCAGCAGGAAGCACTGCGTGGTAACGTGTAGAGAAATCCAGATTTATTGGGAGAGCGCTGATGAGAAAGGGGACGGCGATCCTTGCCGGTCCCATAAACGAGATGCTATTTCAGGCCATAAAAGCAAACGCCCCGGGGATGCTGGCGTAAAAAAGCGAAGGAAGGGAACACCTCCGGAAAGACACGACGTCTGGGCAACCTAAAGCACCGAGATGCTTTTTATTTTTTTTATTTTAAAGCTGAAAACCAGGCGACTGAAAATCTTCATCTTCATTTGTAAAACCGAGAATTTTTCCGGTGGCTTTCTTTCGTTTGGTTGTCAAAAAGCACGCCCACGGTATGCACAGCATCGAAGACGCCCTCTGCTAAAAACAATCGGCAGCGTGAAGCTTTACTCGCTTCGGCGACTTAGCTTTAACCTTTGCTTGGTATCTTAATCTTTTACGGCTTGGTGAGGTGTCAGCTGGTGCTCGAGGTTCATGTAGATATAGGAAGAATAAACGGGAGACTGTACACTGCAAAGGTCACATCCACCCACACACAAACTGCAGGAAGGCAGGCCGCTTGTTTGAAACGTGTGAACGCTGCTTCTATCACTGATTATTCACCTTTAACATCTTCTATATGTGTATTTCCCTCTTTCCCTCGTCATATTTTGACATTCCTAAGTATTTTACCTCAGTAAATGAAAGCAAAACCAACAATGCATCAAAAATATTTTCATGTCCCTTAAGCATCTTCCCGTTTTGTAACATTACATCAACAAACTACTTAAGAGGATTAGGCCACTGGAAAATTTATTTATTTATTTATTCTTTTTTTTTCAAAATTCTGACATTAAACTCAAAATTCTGACTTTACTGTTAAAAAGTATGTTTCTGACTTTTTCAGAAAACTTTAACAAACCTTCATGTATTGTTTTGGGAATTTTTGTGGCAGACCAACACAAGGTAGTGTGGTTTAAGTGAAAGGAAAATAATAAATGGTTTTCAGCATTTTTAATGTAAAAAAAAAAAATAAATAAAAAATCTAATTGTGGTTGCCCTCAAGCAAATGAAGCTGATGCAAATGGACACTTTGTCATTTTTTTTTTAAGATTTGCTTTATAATTGTTATGTTCTGTGTTTTCTGTGTAGTTATTTTTGAGGTTTCCTGTGTTTAGACCTGTTCCTGTCCTGTCTTCCCTGTTGATTGCTCCCCAGGTGTGTCTCATTCCCTGATCACCCTCCCTGTGTATTTAAGTCCACCTGTTGTCTTTGTCTCTTGTCGGGTCCTCGTCTAATGTCAGTTTTGTCTGTTGTGTGCTGGCCAGTTGAACTAGATGGTCCTGGTGAAGCTTAGCTCTCCTATTCAGTCTTCAGTGTCATCAGTGGCTACCGGTAATTGCTAATGCTAACCTCTCTGCCGTGCTGCCTGTCATCCTGGACTGTTTTGAGCTTCCTTCATTAAATCACATCATTTTCACTACAACCTGGGTTCAGCCTGTGTCTCTCCTCACCACCTCAAACCCACTTCCTGACAATAATGATGAATTCACATGAATGAAAAAAGGTTGTATACAGCACAGTATTTTTCCTTAGTTAGCGATGTTTCATTTCTTCCCCTTTTAAGGTCACTGTCCTAAAACATGACAAGGAAAGTTCTTTTTGTTGTTGGGAATAGCTTAAAAATGTTTTTAAACCAGCATAATAAAAAAAATGACCTAAAAACTCAAGACCTTTCTTCAATCAAGGCAAAAATCCTTAACCCTACAATAATTAGCTGCATGCTTTACAACAAAGTATTCTCATGTAAAAAACACAAGAATGGAGAAAATACTGGCCCTTGATTACTTAAAGTTTGAAAATCTTTGGTTTTGATCAGTGCATTTTAATGAAGTCCAGACCTAAATCCAGTTTTCAAATCTCCAACACTAATGAATAATTAACAGATGCTCTCTATCCAATCTGAGTGGACTGTATTGTAGCTGTAATGTGACGCAACATAAAAACTAATGGTACTGTATGCTTTAAGGGTAATTGCCTAGTTTTCTTTATAGAATGTCTAGCATAGATTTGGTCGCCTGCGATGTCTGATCCACAAAACGTTCTGCAGTCCCAGTCCGCGAGTTCAAAATGCAAATCCGGACGCCTGGATTAGCACTCTTCGTTCCTCCTCCCCCCTTCCTTCGAAGCATTATAAAACCTTTCTTAGACTGCCCCTAATCCCGGCAAGAAGTGTGGAGATTACCAAGATCCTCTGAATATCTCTGACATCGCTGTGTGCTGCAAGGAGTTTCTCTTGTTGGGTTTATTTGATAAGTGTCTTCAGTCTTGTCCCATATTTCGTCATAGGATTACGTCTTTAAACAAGATTTTTAAAATTCAATTTAAACAAGAAGGCTTCTTTCTACTGACAATCTGCGGCTTTTTTTATTCTTGTTTCTGATATTATTATGAGATACTCTTATTCCTTACTCTGAAGAGAGCTTAACATCTCTTAATTGTACATTATTCAATCCAATAAAATAAACAAGGAAAAAGGTCAGTAAAGTTAAAATGATCACTTGCTAAGAAGTTATATTATGCCCATGTTCAAAGTCATTCTGCTATAGTATTTTCATATAAAAAAGGGGTTTCCATCCACTTGTATTATTACATTTCCTTTTATTCAAAGGTATATAGGATTATGTTCTACTTCTTTTGTTTTTGTTTGTCCCTTTGTTCTCAAGTGACTAAAATTAGATTTGGCAAAGGGGGACTTTAGTATTTGATGTCTTTGTGAAATCTATTTTTGGTCATAAATGGTGAGTACTACACTAGTAGCTGTAAAATGTTACATTACCTCTAGCCAGTGAATTGGCTATGATATTTTGTTTCCATTTGACCACTCAAGATATATATATTTTTAGAATTATACAGATATTTCTGTAGTTAATTATTTCAGATTTATTTTTGTAAGTTTGTTTGTTTTAAAGCACTTTTCAAATGATTTCATTTATTTGGGGGAAAAAGCTATCCAAGCCACCATTATTGCCCTGTGTGCAAGTATATTAATCCACACCTCTGGTCCTAAAAACTGCCATCAAGTCTACAGCACTATCACAATCAGATGTAACTCTGGAGTTTGACTAGGCCACTCCAAAGCATTTTTGTTCTTGGTCTGTTTTTGATGCAATTTTGCTTAAGTTTAAGATTAAAAACTGATGGGCAGATATTCTCCTTCCTTCCTTCATACTATGACCGCCATGTTTAATAATTTGGTTATCCTTTTTGCCTATCTTTTTTTTTTTTTTTTGTGTGCAATTTTTGGCATACCTTCCAAAGAAATTCATTTTACGCCACAGACTGACTTTTTTGGAGGGTTTTGTACTTTAACGTCATCCCTATTTCTAGCATTTATGAAGTTAGCGTATTTATAGTATAGCTAACTGTCATTTAAGCTAGCTATTGGAAAAGAGAAACACAATGTTCCATTAAATGTATTTCATTTTCTAGAAAGAACAAAAGTTTATCCAACAAATCTCTAAATACAAGAAATCCTTATTGGGTTAATATTTCATACAAATGTACTTTTTGGTAATTTCATTCAGAAAAAGTTAATGGATTTAGCACACTGTTAAGCCTACATATTAATCTATAAAGTATATGATTTTGACATATAAAGTGTAGTAAACCTGGTAAGCGTTTTCTTTTTTGCATATTTTTTTATATTGCAACAGACGGCACTAACAAGCTGGTGCTTTAAAACGCTGCCCAAATAGGAACACCAAATGTCAACACCTTATCAGCAAAAAGCTGACGTCATTTGCCCCGAATCCACCCGTAAGCCAGGGTTGTGTGAGGAAATGAGTGTGAATGCACACCAAACGCTGAATCTTTTTAATCTTCGTCAGCCTACTTTTCAAAAAGATCTACATCTTCACCTTTACCTAAAAATACACTTCTCAGGTTGAAAGGTGATAATAAAACTTGCAAGATCCACAATATATATTTTTTTATTTTATTTGAATACCTGTAAGTGTCTATGCAAAATCAGAATAGTGAGGACAATAGAGTAATTTAAAAAATCTGTTCATAGCAATGATTTCAGAAAAGCTCAACAAATAAAATGCTGCCGAAGGTCATTGCGGTCTTCTTGTCCTCTAAGCTAAAGAACATACATAGCAAATACAATTTTGCCTACTCTCAAAGTTGATGTATTAGTGTTAACTTTTAACACACAAAATAAGACAATTTTGACTGTAACAATTACTGTTTAAAAATTATAAAAATGTTACTAGAAATAAGAACATTGACCATCTGACCTGTAAATAATATCCATCCAAAGTTTGGAGGACTTTTTACAATATCTTAGCAAATGATTTGATCGAAATTTCAGCTGATGTCTGAAAAAGATGCTAAAATTTTAGATATCTACACGGCAATTATTGAGTTTTTTATTTAGTCTGGTGTCATTTTTACAATTTTATATTTATGTCTCCAAGTGGGACCACCACCTCCAGGAAGGTTGGGTGTTTTGTAACCTGGGTGGATGACAATAGTGGAGATTGGACGATCCTTGTTTCTGGTACCATAATCTGGCTCTTAGGACTTAGAATGCCACCTTTGGTTGAGCCATGCCAGGTAGGTGTGTGTGGGAAAACTCTTCAAGCAGTTTGGTCTCTTAAAACCAACTCTAGGAGTGCAGGACTCCTTTCTACTCCATAGATGTCCAGGTAAGCCGGACTGATGAGTGAGGAGATTCTTACAGACCTCTGGCTGATGCATCTGTGAAATCCTGTCTGGTGAGCAAGAGGATTGTTTCCTTATGATTTTGAGTTGCAAAAGGGAATGTTTTGACTGTTCATTAGCTAAGATTACCTAGTCTTGTTGGGGTTTGGACCTTAACGTTATTTTGAGGTTTGTTATTATTGGACATATGGCGTTGACTCTTTACAATTCTGTTAAAGAAAGAGTAGATGTGTCAACTTATCACCACCTGCTTGAGAGTTTAATTCGTTGGTGAGAGAGACTGCCCTACCGACCTGATGAACCCAAATGTGACGGTGAGCTCAGATCACCTGATCTACAGTGTATACCTTCAGAGTAGTTAAACCCATGTCTCTAGGTTATCTTCAGTAACCTGGCATGGCTCACCCAAAGGTAACTTTCTAGTGGAGTAGAGAACAGGGTCAGTATGTCTTCCAGGACCTTTGGTCTGAAGGTCATTGGTTCCAGTTGTGTTGACAACCAGAACGGATAGAAGTGGTGATAGAAGATGAGCATCAGAACAGGGAGTACTTTTGGGCTTATTTAGTACTTGGAACTCCTAAAACAGCAGACAAGTACCAGGTGGCCAGAAGGACTACATCCAAGTCAGCTGAGGTTAGTCAGGTATCTGATTAGAGCCCTGCTGGGCTCCTTTCTTTGGAAGATTCCCTTTGGAGATTTTTTGGGTATGCCGAAAAAAATCTCCTGCTAAGGAGTGTATTAAACGCTGGGCCTTGAGGGCTGATGTTCTGCAACTTTTAGATATGTCTCTGCTTCAACACACCCGAGTCAAATAATAAGGTCATTAGCAGGTCTCTAGAGAACTTGACTGCACTAAGGAGGTACTTCAACCATTTCAGTTAAGTGTGTTGCACGAGGGACAAATCTAAAAGTTGCAGGACACCAGCCCTTAAGGCCTAGAGTTGAAAACCCTGGCACTAGTGAGAGTACGTATATCCTTTGTGGCCAAGTATCCGCCAGAATGAGCTGGAGAGTTTAGTTGGGCAGAGAGATGTCCAGGATTCTCTCATTGACCTGCTACCCCTATGAGCCAATCTCTGATTACTGGAATGCAGTGACAGAGGATGGACTTTTATTTTATTATCTTTCTGTATTTTAAAACTGAAACCTTTAGTGCTGTTGTCACCCCAGTTATTATATTCTTACCAGAAGAATAGCTCGAACCTTAAGCCTTTTTTTTAAAGTACAAGTACAAGCTGAAATCTGAAATAATGAGGTTCATTACAAGGTTACACTTTCTAAGTGCTCCATAAGAGGCCTGCGGCCGAGATTAAGCGTGGCAGAACAGTGACTGAAGCAGGTTTACCGTCTGGTCTTACAACAATTACATTACCTGCTGTGATGCGAGTGCTGTAACCCCATGCTGAAAGAAAAGCCCTACAAAAGCAATTAGTTAGCATTCAAAGACACTTCTTCTGGGTTTTAGTTTAGATTTTTTTCTCAAGTTGAAAAAGAACTCATGAAGATGGATAGATGTAAATGGATAAAGGAAGGAAAGAGCAAAGGAAGACACCAGCTAAAGAAGACTTGGTTACAAATCTCTTAATCAAATCTCTTTACTAGCTTGTTGGTGTGCTCTGTAAACAAGATTCACATACCGCATTAATCTAACAAGCTCTCGTTAACTAGGGAGCTCACTGGTGCTTGTTCCCTTCCAGTTCTTGGTCGTTATTCCTGCATATCAGAACATACTTATCTGTCAAAGACATAACATAGAACATTCCCAGTGCAGGCGTGGAGGCACTTATGTAACATTGAGCAGTTGTCTGCGTTTTTCACGCTTTCATTAGTGGTGGAAGGATGTGTAGGAGAGAGGTGATTTCAAGGTGACTGTAAAGTGCATCTCTAAAGCAGACAGATGGAGTGTCTGTGTAACGGACCAGCAGGAACGGGAACATACACCAAATGTACAAAATATTCGTCTTTTCCTGTGATGGCGGTAAGATTAGTTTAGGTGAAAGCCTAAAGATCCCTTCACGGATTACCTCTGTTTATGTTTTCTTGCCACGTTGAAATATTTTAGCTTTCAAGCATTTTTTTTAATATTAAAGAAAAATAGTAGTTAAAAAAATCACGTGAAATCGTAGCCCTTTTCCAATAAATGAGAATAAATATTCCCACCATGACAAAATTTTACATATTTAAGGCCGCCCTGCATTTTGAATGAATCAAACACATCTTGTGGCCTTAATTTTAGATGCAAGAATTTAAGACTTTTTTAAGAAATTGAAAACTGGATTCTGCATTTAAACAACTTATGTCTGTCTGATGTCAAAAATCTGATCTGAAGCTCAACAATGTGTCCACTGACAAACAATACCGTCCTACATTTTGTACTCCTAATATTCTGTAAGCAGTATGAAGAGAGTAGTGAAGAATTTGTGGGTCATCCTCCCATAAGAACCCCTCCGAGGCCCAGATATTTCATTAGTTGATAGATGGTGAAGAATTAAGCGAGTAGTAAATTTAGACAGCTCCGCATATTTCTGTCTATTAAATAACCGCCCCGCAGAAACATTATGGCCACAAAAATATAAAGTTTAAAGTCTACAGCATAGAATTATACTACACAAGACATTTTTACTCACCTTGTTTTGCTTTTTTATCATTAGAAAATGCAGAATTTTACCACTTTATGCCCTAAATAGAAGGCGGAACTTTTTTTTATTAATCAGTATGATTCCAATAGAACCATAGGTGCAGTGTTTATTGATCTGATCCCAGGTCATCATCAAGATTTTAAGAGGTTGGCTATAAGACAAGCTGGGATGAAACAACCCCCTGTGTTTAAATCGTTGGACCAAAAAAATGCTCATACTTTCCATCATTTTGTCGGTTTAGTGCAACAAAATGCCAGTCTGCTCATCCCTTAACCATAACGCTTGGCCCTCTATTTCCAACTATTGCCACAAAGTGCTACAATGTCTTACAGATGGTCTTTGAAGAAGTTGTAGGTAAACAAGTGCAAACTCCAGATGGCGATATAAAGAAGTCTCACGTCTTATTAGTAAAATTACTTTTAGCAGACTCATGAATCACACCTTTCTATGCACACTTAGAGAGTTCTTTCAGTTTTTATATATTTATTTAATTGGTTAAACAAAATCTGTTAACTAAAGCTTATAGGGAGAAATATAATGTCTATTATTTCAAGTAATTAGAACAAATATCTAACAAAGCATACTAATGGTGAACATGGTGTCTGAAGAAACCAGGAATGATCAGCCTATCAAAAGTAGATTTTTGACCAATTTGCAGGTGATGACAGTGAACTACGTGGAGTCTGAAACTGACCATTCACCAAAAGTTTTAACTTCATACATTTTACATATGATTAGAACAGTCAGTAGCTATTCTACTAAATCAGATAGTACTACAGTAGCATTGTGTGGATAGAGATACTTTAGTGTCAGAAAGAAGAAAATAAAGAAAATAAAAGTTGGTTTTGATGTGCAAACATTTGCAGTAGAGGAAATAAAACAATCAAGGCAAAAACAAAGTGAGTAAATTAGTAAATTAGTTTTCTCCTTTTTGAGCTTTTAAACTATCTGCCATGACACATGTAGGATTTCAAAATGTTGGGAATCCTATATGTAGGAATCCTTGAAAGACTCGAGGTAGAAATATTTCCAGTTTAGAAATGACATGGAGAAGCTACTCTTACATCTAGCAATGCTAATGGTGGTAAAGGCTAAAATTGCTTGTAAAATATTTTTAACAAGTTCCCTAATCAAATATTTGAGTTTTTCTCCACTTATTTTATTGAGCTGTTTGTATCTTCAGTCTGCCTTTCCAATTTACATAAATTGTCGATATTTTTTCACTATTGGTAAGGGTTGAAGAAGTTGAACTGATGAGATGGATAATGGAGAACAGGGCAGGTGCTCTGAAATATGCATCAGCTCCTACTCCAGAGAACATAAATAGGCTTAAACCTAAGAAATCATTGCAACTTATAAATATTATAAATTTAGAAAGTTCCATGTGATGGTAAACAACCTTAATTTGACAGAAAATCCATAACCCTCAACTCATGTTTGATAGTTTTCCAAGACCTGAGCTTTTACAGGCCTTCTTCCCTTTATGCTGTGTAAATAATTTACCAGGAAGAAACAGGGAATCACATATTAGAGTATCAAAGTATAGTTTTATATTACACAATACATATATATATATATAGATTGATAGATATCCCATAAGCCTCATTTTGAAAACTGTATCAAAACCTTCTGGATGTAGCCTCAAGACAAGTGTGGGCGGTCTCCTTCCCGTTCACGTCTGACTGCATCCTTCTTGCTATATTTGCAACCTGTATAAGATGAGGTATCCTTTCAGATAAACATATTGTGAAAATTTGGACCTCTATAGCAATAAGATGAGAGAAAAATGTCTGAATTCACAGTTGTCTCATAACATCAGGTAGAGGAAAACTTGGTGACAAAAAAAAAACATTAAAGACCAAAAAAAAAAAAAAAACATGACTGCAAACATGCACACTCATGCACAAACTCGGCTCAATTCCCCACGCTGCCATCTAAGTCTGTGTCACAATCCATGATGGACCTTGAAGTGACAGGAAAAGAGCCTTTCAGTACCGACAGAGCCCGGTGAGAGCGCGGATCATCCCTATGTGGCCCTTACTAGGCAATCTTAACCTTTAAAGACCAGGAACCTTCACCAAATTGTTTTTCTTTTTTTCATGCGAGTTATATATATACTGCTTATTTGACATTTCTGTCTTTAAAGCTGTACAGTCAGGAAACCAAGTGGGCATCATCCTCGGGGAAATCAAAACTCAGAACGACAGATTTGTGACACAGGTCGCCTGGCAATTTCTCAGAAAACGACCGAGTTATGACGCATTTGGCTCAAATTCGACACCCTCCTTTGTAAAACAGACATATTGTAAATGGAGGAATCACTATAAGTGCTAGTAAACAGATTGAGATCTGTCCTTGAGGAAACCGCTGAATCTCTCCGAGGAGTTGGCCCTGTGAACTCCTTATGGCGCAGTAATAAAGGATGTTTCACTCCAATATCAAATCATCTGAAATATAAGGCAATCCTGAAGGAAAGCCTGTTAGAAGCAGATGGTTCTGAACCAATGAAATGGTTCAAATCAAATCATATCTATATCTTTAGAATGTCCTAGTCAAAGTGCAGACCTGAATCCAATTGAGAATTTGTAACAAAATTGCCCAAGAGTGGATGTTTTCCACTTATACCTTTTCCCAATAGTTTTGTCAAAATAACAACTTCATTTCCCGATGGTTTTCTTGAGATAATGAGTTAATCTGGAGAAACCAACCTTTGTTTTCTGGAGATTGCGAGATGACTGATCTGATCATTAAACCTGATTCATTTTCATGTTCATTCCTTAAAATGCCTTCTGCCGTGGCACGCATCTTGTTATGTTGAGAAACCAGACTTTGTTTTCTTGAGATTAACTCCTTATCTCAACAAAATCATTGGGAAATTAGCTCATTATCTTGAGAAAACAACTGGGGAAAAAGCACATGCGGAAAACAGGAAATGAAGTCATGAACTCATTAAAAGCATTGGGAAATTAACTCGCCATCCTCTAGAAACAGGAAATTGACTCACTATCTCAAGAAAACAAGAAATTAAGTCACTATCCTGGGAAAACCATTGGGAAATGAAGTTGCTATATTGAGAAAACCATTGGAAAGTTAATTCGTTATCTCAAGAAAACACTAAAATAACTCAGTTCCTCAAGAAAACAAGCAACAAAGTCATTATCTCTAGAAAACCATTGTGATCTGAACTCGTTATCTCAAGAAAACGGGAAATTAACTCGTTATTTCGAGAAAACCTTTAGGAAATCATTACCTCAAAAACAGGAAATTAACTCCTTAACTCAAAAAAAACTCGAAGTTACGTAGTGATCTTGAGAAAACCATTAAGAAAATAACTTATCTCGAGAAAATGAGGAAAAATTATATGCGCTCTCGTTTTCCGTATGTAACCAATACTTTGTGCTGATAGATGCACATTATATAGAGGCTGTCACTTGACAAAATGCAAGCAGTCTTGAGGAATATTCACTTATCAACACCCACATGTGCCAGTTGAGCACTTACTTGCTCTGTGAAACATGACTCTGAATAAAATGCACATCTGATTCCATCTTTAATCACGAACTCAAGGCAGCCAGCAGTGCTGTTCGTTGATGACTGCCGCTTTCCTCTTGTCCAACATTATACTGAATGGACAAGTGACGGCTGGAGTGCTGTTGACTCACCCATGGTGTTGATTTTTAAGACACCTCTTCAAAACTATTTCCAAGTGTTAAATTAAGTCTGACGGCTGCCACTTAGGGCGGCAAATGGATTCCTGAGGATTCTTTAAGGCCCTCCTTGGTCTCGCCGACACACGCTGGTGCTCTCAGTAACATATGGAGATTTGCTCTCTGAACTAGCTGCAAGCCAAATTGGCTTCGAACACATAAGCCACACACCTCAGAGGACCCTGTCGGCTTAAGTGATTTATTCTCTTAAGATTAGCCATGTTGCTGCTGTAATTACAGGAAACTGAAACAGACCTTTCAGATCAGCAGGAGCCCTTTTTCCTCCTGGCTGGGCCCCGAATGCGATAGAGGCGACTCCGGTGCTGACGTGTGCTGTGCTTGTTAACGCCGCATCTTTATCACCTTTTTACCCGGCTATACTTGCCAATAAGGCATCACACACCCAATTTCCTGTTATGTGACTTTATTTGGAATCGTCTGATGTTTTTGTGGCCAATAAGGGTAAATAAGATAAATCTTGTGTAAGACCTGTTAAAACTACCAAGTCAAACAGAAAAAACTTATAATTTATCATGGTAAGTGAAGCTTCTGATTAGCTGACGTAATATAAAATACATATGTTTTGCTGTTTAAAGAACAGATATCACCTGCCCAATAATAATAGTAATAATACATAAAGCTTCATTTAGGGAGTTATAGTCCATCTTTAAAGGTGGCCAAAAAAAGACAGTTTGGGTATTCAATGTTGGCTAATGGTAAAAAAAAATGGTTTAACTTGGAAAATTTTAACCAGTAATGTTTATTTCTACTTGAATGTTGGTACAGTCAAAGACACAAAGTGGATTTTTTTTTACAGGGGAAACAATGACGACTTAAAACAATAAGCTCAGTTTTAATTCAACAGGTAGAAACAACTTTTCCATACGATGCCAGCTCCAAGGATTTTTAACATTTTCTACTGTTAATTTTAATAAGCCAAACCTTGAACATCTTTTAAAAGTTTTTACTTTTTTATTTCTATTAGCTTTCTATCATTGTGCGTTCACTGGCATAAAGAAGCTGAAAATTTCACATGAAACAGTGAATTAGGAGGAGGCTTTGTGTTTTCATCCAATGGCAAATGTTGAGAATTGCTTCATTTTTTTTTTTTACTAATTACTTCATTTTCTCTTTTTTATTTTCATTTTGTTGTCATCTACATGTGTTGGTGCGTTCAAAAACATAAAGAAAACCAGATTTTTCAATTGAAATGCTAGAAACTGAGATATTTTTATGTCTAAAATACTTCAAAACAATATTGTAGAAGTACTAATATAATGAAGATTCAGGCTGAATAATGACATCCAGAAACAACCTTATTTGCTTAATGTTACCTTTCGATTTGACATGTTTAAATATAAGAATTATATTTATGTATTCATTTTTTTACTTTAGCTGTGTCAGCTCTTGATGTTGGTGGAATGAATGTCATAAAAATAGGACATTTTGACAAAAGTGAGATTTTTATTGCAGAAATGAAAGGGGGGAAAAGTCCGTTACATATCAGATGGGTGTTTTGTTTACATTTTTAATTAATAACTTATATATCCATCCATCCATTTTTGCATATTCACTTAATCATTGCAAGGTGACCAAGAGACAAATCAATCTAAAAGTGGTGATTTTGAACTATCAGAGGAAGGTAGAGTACCCAGAGAGAACATGCAATCGCCATGCAGAAGGATCTTCTTGCTGCAAAGCAACAACTCTACCAATTGCGTCACAGTTAAGTCCCTCCTCCGACTCTCTCATACCTCCAAACTACAACTATAACTGCATTTAATGACATAAAGAAAATCTGAATATGTACATTCAATATAGTAAAGTATTTGTGGCACAAAATTGAGCACACAACTTCTTTATTACATTGTCTCAAATACCTTTTTTTTCTTTCTTTTTTTTGCTGAGTCATTGTTGCATAAAGAAAGTTGCAATTTGAACAAAGGACAGTAAGACTTGCATATTGTTTTATGCTAATTTTAGGATAGTTTTTTTCTCCTTGTGTCTCCCTCCGTTGTAACATCTAGTTACCCTAAAAAAAACATCAAAACTGTTTGAATTTAGAATTGGAAATTGACTTTCTTATTGTGAATTAAAACGATATTAAGTCAAAGTGTCACATTATTTTAAAGTGAATTATCCAAAAATAACCTCTAAATACCCCTATCTGCACTGGGATAAAGTGAATGAATGCAACATAATTTTGCATTCAAATTACAGTTTGACTTGTTTTTAATTTTTCTTTGCACTCTTTAAAAAAATTGTTGAAACTGACAGGACAGATCAATGCCTGCATATTTGGCTGCTTACGCACTGAATTGTTTGTGCGCCTGGCTAATACGAAAATCAGAGTGTGGTGCACTCACTTTTTGTTCTTCTGGACATTCTTCTTGTCCTTGTCCTTCTTGTTCATCACAACCGGCACGCAGCTCGTCAGCTCTGTCCAGTCGGCGTGCAAGCCGCAGCTCCAGCCAGTGGAGAACCGGGAGAAGAGCCACGACTCGGCTTTGCCTGGCCGGTGGCAGGTGCACTTCCTCTGGCCAGGCATGCAGTCACACGGCTGCTCCAGCTGGATGTTTTTCACCAGGTGCCTACCGAAAGTCGTCCCGCCGGTCTTCTGGATGTGCAGGAACACCATCACATCATCCCCTCGGATGTTGAAGTCGACGTGCCTGTCCAGGTCCCGCTCCGTGAAGTTGAACTTGGATGTGATTTTGGCCGGGAAGTCCTCGTCCGCCTCCGGCTCCGAGTAAAGCGAGTCGAACGCCGGCAAGCGCTGCTGGACGAGCCCCTTCTCGTCACTTCTGAAGCGGCAGGTGTTGCTGTCCGCCGGGCACACATACTGGTAGCCGATCATTAGGAAAATGACCGCAGCAATGGGGATGAAAATGAGTCTGCTGAACTTCTCCTCCATGGTGGGGGTGTCTGAATCACGCCACCGGCACAAACCTGAACGTGATGCCCGAGTCGCGCGCCTGTCGCCCCGGTCTCATCCTGCACGTTCAGCCTGGACTCGCGATGCTGCCGCCAGCTGAAACTGAAGCTGAGGTCCCAACATGAACACTTCCAGCACTGGACTGGCCTCGTCCCGCACCAGAACACCTCACTCCGCAAACTTCACGCTGTCACTAAAGCAACGAAGGCTAATGAGGCATGTTTCGCTTTTAAAAAGTGACAAACTGTCAGCGGCAGTCTTTCGCAATGCAACCGGGACGGAAACGATTCATCCCCGCGTTCAAGCGTCCGTGCTCGGCTGACCTGCCAATTGCTGATCGGTATCTGAGCTGGTGGGTCCAACGTCAAGTTCACCAAAATCAACAATGGGAGTTCCGGTTTAGACTTTCTAAATAAAACGTGAACTTACTTAGTCACATTTTCTTCCTATCATTTTTTTATGACAGATATTTTTTTGAAGTTAAAAGAAATAAAAAAGAATGACGCAACATTTGCTTGTCGGGTAAACTGAAGGTGGTCTAATGCCTTTGATCTGTTTTTCTTCCAGCATATTACCAATCACCCTTTGTTGATATAGATGGCTTATGTAGGTTCTATATACGTTTTTAATTCATATTCTGCATTAATAAAAATACAATTATTTAAAAAAAGTATTTAAACATTTTCATATTTTGTCAGATCACAACCAAAACTTCAGGATCTAAAGCAATATACAAACTCAAGGTAGCACTTAAGGATAAAGTAGTAGGAAAAGGAAACATTATTTTCATAACATTTTACGGGTTTTTTTTTTTTTTAAGAAAAATTTAAAAATATGGCATGCAATAAATAAAATCCAGTCACACCAACCACCTACTTAGTAAATTAAGCCCACATTTTTAACTTCAGTGAATCCTATTCTTTTGTCATACTTCTTTCTGCTCATTTAAAAATGTGAAATACCAGAAGAAAAAAACTTTTTAAAGGGTCTGGATTAGGTCAATTTTGCATTTATTTTTCTGTGCAAGTAAAAATAAATAAGGGAGACACATTGACTAAGTTAAAGTTGTCTGCATTTTATTTTGAAGAGCCACTCGTAGCATTTTCGGTGTGGATTTGGCTAACTTGACCCAACATCTGCGCCAGTCATCTGTCCCGGCTGCCGAGACCATGACGCAACGGCTCCTCTAATCACACACACGCACACACACACACATTAAATGAAATATCTGGGGAATAAAAGCTTGCAGGAGTAGTGAGATTTTCTTTAATCTAGGAATTGTTTTGGGAAGCATAAGCAGGATTTTGTAAATGATATACATGTCAACAGAATTTTTGTTCATTTAAGTCTTTTATGCCGTTTGGTTTTAACTTCGTGCTGTTTGTTGCACATCTACGGGAGATTATGCCTCAGATCCAAGTGAGGACAAGTGGAGATGTTATAAGCAGGTCTCCACGGAGATCAGGAACAACGCCTCTCCATCATTGTTTCCCATGCTGCCGTGCTCCAAAGCCTCAGGGTGAGCACCAGTCAATTCATTTCAGCACCATGGACAGATTCCAACATGTCAAGTCAATAATTGGCACCGTATGTGAGGGAAATGTGCAAGAGCACTCACAGTCACCATCCCACATAGGTTTCCCTTTACCACTGATACAGATTGACTCGAGCTTTTAATGAAGATCGAGCGAAATTTACAGCATTGTGTGGACAGCAGAGGCTAGAACTAAAGGCATTTTAGTCGTCTGTAATGGATTTTCTTTAAGCCTGTGCTGATCAAAAGCTTTTGTTATTTTGCCTAAGATGCCCTCCATCAAGGGATTTAACCAGGCGGCACTCTGGTGTGCATTGTATTCAATCCTCTTTCATCACTGAGTGCTCTTTGCCCCCTCCTCCTGACATTGACTTAATCTGTATAGGAGTTTAGTCTGTGCCTTAATTTGTTTGTGCCATCCTCTCACATCCTGGGGAAGTCGGGGGTTGGCATGAGAGGAATCTGTTATGAAAAGTATCACAATTAGAGGCATTTCCTAAAGGTCAAGCTGAAACAAAACCATTGGACTTTGCCAAGGTGATGATAACGTCTTATGTCAGCATGCACTTTACCTGCAAGACCTCGTTCAAGAATGATGCAAAGCTCACTTTATGGAAAAGAAACTTTTTTTTTTTTTTTGCCTATTAAAGTCAGAGCCCCGATGTGAAAGAGACTCCTTTAATGTTCCGAGCAGTGAGGCGAGACTTGTGTTGTTCTGACTGTGCGGCAGAGGTATTTACAAGGTCCCCGGCGCTTGGTGCATACTGCACGCCTTTATGAGAAATAACCCTCGGGAAGTGCTGACTCTGCTGGCCGCGGCAGTGTGCGGCGCTCCGAGAAATGAGACTGAAAATTTCGCAGAAATGATGATTGGATTGGTGCGGGGTTTCTGCTAATGCGTTTTAGTTCTTTTCCAATTTCAGCA
>NW_015113769.1:0-19267 GCF_001443285.1 Poecilia latipinna
TTTTTTTCCTGCATGTGTGACAAATCCTTGAATCTCCCCTGGCGGCCATTCAGGCGCCTGCAGCAACAATTAGCAAAAATCTGGTGGTTTGCTAATTCCAGCGGATGCACAGTTCCACCAGGTTCATCCGCTGACCTGAACATACCGACCATTTCTCAGTCCAATGCTCCGGTTGTAAATGGTATAATGAGAAGCATTGTTGTGACATGCTGAAGGCAGAGAGTCTGAAAGAGTAGAAGCTTCTTAAAGAGACAGACACCAGTTTCCAGGCATCAAACTGTGAAGTTAAATTTCTGTTTATTAATGTTGGAATATATATATATATATATACCCGCATTTTTATAAAACTCAAGGTAACAGAGTTAATTGACTTTACTATGTTCCTGGGAAATACATAACACCACCACTGTAATACTCTGGAGGCACATCTGTTTGAGTTTTGTAAAATTTCACCCCAAAAACACTGTTTGCAAAAATGTCCTGTGTCATTTTGAGTATTTTTTGAGACAGGTCCTGTAATATGTGTAGAATGTTTGACCCAAGTTTAAAAAACAAATTCCAACCAAAGGCTAAGAAACTTTATGCGAACTTGTGATGATGGATAAGAAACAGTGTAAAAAAAAAGTTGGATTGTTTGGGTCACACAAAACATCAGGTATATTCTGTTTAATGGCAGAGAAAGAAAAAACAAGTTAAATATATTTTTATGCAGTGTAAATGTAAATACCATGTATGAACTATATATGATTATTTAAGTAGATTCTGAAACTTGTGACCTCTCTACATTTTGAAGGACAATGTTGAGCTCCAGCCCAAAGTGTTCCAGTTGAACAGGCAGAACCGTGATGGAGCCAGAGAGGCAGCCTTAGGTGGAATGTGTGCAAGAGAGCATGTGAAGTGTTCATGCAGAGCAGCCTCTCCTGAATAATAAAATAACCTTAAACAATCCATTCATGATTATATTTTAGGGGGTTTTATACTAAAAAAGACATGCCAGTTCTTTTGTTTGCTAGCTTTTACTTTTGGAGTACTGCATTTTGCACTGATGATAAATTCTGTTTCACTGTTTCTCTCCTTTAAACTCACATAAGCAATTTGATTACCTGCAAAAGAACAGTGTGGTGTTCATTTAAACCTTTTGTTTGGAGCTTCTAATTATTTCAGATATAAAAACAATACACAAAAACAAGTGTGAAATCGTACGTTTGTTTAGAATTTGGTTGAATAAAAAGGAAAAAGCAGTATAATAATACAGCTGCAGTCTGGTATAATGTCTGCAAACCGTGGTCAATTTGTTCAATTTCCCTGGCTGTCCCCATAAGCCGGAAGGCATTTGGGTATTAATCTCTAAGTAGTGGCAAGTGTGGCAACAAGACTTAATTCATTTACTTAAGAGCTTTTCACGTGGGGTTTAAAAGTTAATAAGACGATCACTCTGTGGTGTATTTGATTAAACCCTGTTAATTACCCCAGGTATAATGGGCTATTAGCAAAGGCCCGGTTGTAAAAGGGCGAAAGTGAGATTATTGTTTTTATGAGGTACTTTTGGTCCACCTTTCTCAGTGTCAGGATAAGATTGGATATTAGATTAAAGCTGAGATCCTCCTGCAGAGCTACTCATGTTGGAGTCTTTGAGTGGTGTTAAATATGTTCGAGTTAATCACTTTTATTAAGATTTTAGCAGCTTAAACTGATTCGTAACTCATTTAAGCTATTAGGATTTGAGTTAATGCTAGAGAGCAACCACCTTTTAAATTCATAAGATTATAATCTTCATTTTCATTTTTGTTCCAGGCACTTTCTATTTAAAACGGGGACGGGAACCACACCGTTCTTTGGCGCCACAGCTCCCGGTTACACCATGGCAACAGGAACCGTTTACTCCACGCCTGCACGCCCTTTGCCCAGAAACACTCTGTCCAGGGGGGCTTTCAAGTTCAAGAAGTCACCTAAACACTGTTCCTGGAAATGCACTGCCCTGATCGCCGTGGCCGTAGCCGTAGTGCTCTCCATCATTCTCTGCTACTGCATAGGTAAGGCTCAGAGGAGATTACAGCAGCTGTAACATTTGGCAAAAGTTTAAATTTGGTTGCACTGCACGCATGGGAAAGTTTCAGGAAATGTATTTGCCTCCAAGAATCTGACAGCTATTAAAACAGCTTTAAAAGGAAAAAAATCCGAAGGTTGACCTGTTTCCTCCCAAAACTTTAAATGAGTGCGAAGCAGAGTTTTGCTTTAGTCTCAGTCATGGACGCACATCAGGGTCCTTTTTCTTGAGCCCTTCTATCAGATTTAGGACCTTATACAAAAGTATGTACACCCTTAAACATTCTGCACACTTGCAATTTCTGAAAAGTGTAGAACACATGGCATTTACCCCTCAACCCAACTTTTTCCACATGGTATGTGTCTACCCTTTAGCTTACAAAGGGACTTCTTTTGGCTTTCTTTCAGGGATATTTTCTCCTTTCCAGTCGTCCATTAAGACCAAATTTAATAAAGAACAGCTAATAGTTATCCTGTGGAGAGATGATCCCACCTGAGCTGTGGAGTTCTGCATCTCCTCCACAGTCACCATGATTTTCTATGATTAATTCTAACAGGGTCATGGTGGGTTACCACTAACAATCAGTAGTCATTGTATTTTTTTCATTGTAATGGAAAAAATATATATATATTTTGATGAGAGCTGACAGTCACTGGTTGGGATTGTGAGATTTACAAATTCAATGTTTGTTTGTTTTTCCACTGATGGCTCAAGGAGAGCATTGATTGATACCAAAATATTAGAAAATATGACTGCATATAATCACTGTGTCCTTTAACAGAATGATTGCAACCACTTAATGTAACTGTGTGTTGAGTATCCTATTCGACATTGAGTACGATTTAATTTAGAGCAGCTTTCATGTTTTTGGTGTTTTGAATGCAGAGATAAATATGTTGGGGAAAATAGAAAAACAAAATTACATTTTCTTTATAAACTTAAATTTTTCTATGATTAAGGGTAGAAATTTACAATGTTAAAAATAAGACATTTCCTGACATTAAAAAGTCAGAAATGTATAAGAATAATAAAGCCAAGTAAAAAAAGACAGAAATCCTCAAATGTTTACATTGTAAATTTCTGAGATGCACAGCTGGATCATTTTCAAAGGGTGTTTTTTTTAAATCAGATTTCCGATGTCTGAAAATATATTAGTTTAGATATAACACATTTGTGCTTACTATTATAGAATAATATATGTTTTTTTTTAAAGCAAATTTATGACTTTGAGAATATCAGGCTTACAATTGCTGAGCTTTTTGGCAGAAATGATCTACAATGGCCCTGGTACTCTGTCGTAATGCCCCTCTTTAGTTCGCCGTTGAGCTGATTCTATTTACAGATGATGGATTGAAGTTTGTGGTTGCAACATAACAAAACGAGGTATAAATTGCCTTGCAGGGCATTGTTGGTACAGTTTTCGTATCAATTCATGAACAGACTCCTACTAACTGCAATTTTTCACCATCAGAACCCAGTCGACTGTTTCAAATCTGTTTATTTGGAAGAATCAACAAAAAGCCACACACATTCAGCTGCAGCTGAGAGTTTTTGAGGACCCAGTGACGAGGTGCAGTTCTACCTGTCACATGAGTTTATGCAACCAGTATATCTTTTTGTGCCAGAGGCACTGAATTTCAGATTTAGGTGGGGGAATATTATCTGCTTTGGCACTGAACAATTGTCTTCCGGTCAAATGGAACAAATGATTGACATGCCGCTGGGAGTGAATGGAGATGGCATTCCTCCTCCTTGCTGTTCTGCAGCAATTGCAGATGTCGAGATAGGATTCAGAGGAGTTTATCTGACCAAGCCTTCAGTCAGATATGCAGACAATGCATCAGTACATCCTCCAATAAAAAAAAAAAGAAATTGTTGTTGCTTTTCTATTTGACAGGAAGCCGTGCATCATCCCAGTGTTTGTGATCAAAAGCTTCACAGAACAATGCCCCGTTTATGTCCACCTGAGTTTACATTAAAACACCATCTCTGAAGTTCAAACAGGATTGTTTTAGTGAAGTTTTTGAACCAAATTTGTATAAAAAGAAGCAGTTTCCAGAACATGGAATGTAAAGAAGAGACTGATCCACAAAGCCTTTGTTCTACAAGAACTAAAACTGTCCTATGTGGTGAAACAGGAAACGCTTTTATCTCGGTCAGGAGGATAAGATACTCTCCCTTCACTCTCCCTCCTTGGGGCATTATTTCTTACAAGAAAGCGTTTTTCTTCTTTTGCTGTTTTTATAGCATATGTCAAAGCTGACTCCTTGGTAACCTTTGGAATCTTGACCACAGCAATAAACCTGTTACAGATTCATCTTCCCTCATGCCCTCCCTTGTCATCCAAGCCCTTAATCCTTCCACTGTGGCTTTCTGCCTGAGCGGATATATAAGTATTCACCCAGCTTGGAGGCAGAGGAAATGTGACACCGTTGTATAAAGAGAAATATAGCGATGTTGGAGAGATCCTATATAACCAGTGTTTTATTGCTGAACAGAGAGGGGAAGTGCTCCCTTGGAGGAGAGGTCATAAATGTGCTACATCAGTATCGATATTCATAATCCCTTCATTGACTTAACTGGTTTGTTACTTTGTGTGGTTCACACTGTGATACAATGACTAATGTGCTCAGCTTACTGAGGGAAAATCTAACTTTTCCAGCTATTGTTTCAAACTGCTCTTCTATATTTATCCTATATTTATCCATTCACAACATTTTTATTCTTAACAATCTCATAAATCTCTGCAGAGCTATTGGGGTTTGTTTGCAGGGTGTGAATTATACTTATTAATTTAAATACCTGAATCCTCATAATGTGAGACCAGAGCAATAAATGTATTTCATTTATTAAGTCTTACAATAAAGATGCTGGAAATAAGTTCACATATATGATTTAAATAACTGTAAGCATTTAATAATGTTTCATATGAAAAATCAATATTACTATCCATCCACTCATTTTTATTATTAACAAGATTACCCTCTTGTTAATTATCCTCAGAGCAATAACTGTTGTTTTAAAAACGCTTCAACTCTTTAGATTTATTCTTCTGTAAATTTTGCTAAAATAGTTTGAAAAGTTTCTGGATCCTGTTACAAAACCTTCCTTAATAAGTTCTTCTGTTACAGTCATTAATGAAGTAAAAAAAAATACATTTAAAGTTGTTTTAGATGCTGTTACTAGTGCTGCTGGTGTTTCTGTAATGTAGATATTCATGGTTTGTGTCAAAGGCATGGATCCCAATATTCCCAGATTCTTCATGCTCCATGACATACTGAGGTTAAAAGATCAAAAATAAAACGAAGCAACATGTTGGATTCAGGTTAGCTTTCATGTTGCTGCTGAAGCTCCTCCTTAGAGCTCCAGAGTTTTCTCCTCAGTTATTTAATTATTAATTGTAGTAAAAACCTGAGACAGCTTCCACCTGTCTAGATGTTTGCAAATTCACAGAAATTACAGTAGATGTTGTGTTTTTTTCATTTTTAACTCTAAAATATCTCTGCAAAAGGTGATTCTGAGTAGCAGACTGATCACTGGCATACAGCTTCTGTAACAGGTGAAAATCTACCAATATCTGATTTCCAAAAGCACAGAACCTCTGGATCAGTGGTCTCAGCTGATATCCATAACAACCAGTGCTGATCCAATCCCGTTGTCGGATCATTTGCATTTTATATGGAATACAGAATCAAAACTATAAAGGTCATAATTCACACAGTGATTCTAGTCACCTGCCATCTGCAAATATTTTGAGCCAACCTGCAAGAAACATCTTTAAAATGTAACAGAGCAGATTTTTTAATGATAATTACATTCAAATTTTTGTCTAATTACCAGCAATAAGAACATGACCATTTGATAAGTGGATTCTTTTTTAAAGTAAAGATAAAAGATAAAACTCTAAATGTTGAGCCTGAGGGGATCCACTGTGTCTGAAACAAAGATTTTCTTTCTTTGAAAAGATTTTAGGTTGCAGAGCTCTTAATTACTTTTATATCAAAGGTGGAGGTAGAGGAAACTAACAATATGAACTGACAGAAAAATTAAAATCATACTACTAAGCCCACATGAATTAATAGTTACACACAACGTAATAATTTAGTTGTTCTGATTCCTAGAGTCCACAGATTTCTAAAAAACTATGGTTCTGGTTCTGAGAAAGAGCTATTCATCAACTATTCATGAAATGCAATTTTTGAAATGAATTCACAACTACTTAAGGTTGAAAACAGAACAAAGCACACTTTGCATCTGACTTTAGAAAGTGAAATGTTCTTGCAGCAGAATCAGGAGCAACACATCAGATGCTAATATCAGCAGGGCAATCCTTGGCAGGTCTCCATTCCTATTCACTGGAGTTATTTTGGAGAAAGCTTTAAGGACTTAAGGTGAATATTAAACTAAATAAATACAATAATGTTTTTATCTTCCTACTGATTGCATTGTTTCTAGGAGATTCATTTTCCATTAGATTAAATGTGGTGGAAACCTGGTGTGTAGTTAATATGATCATTATTATGTCTGAAAAGCTTCAACTATTTTTGACAGACTTATTGTAAATGTATAATACAGATAACATGGAATATAGACTTTTACCTATTTTATGAAGGTTCAAGTTGTAAGCAGGGAGTCAAAGCCTCGCTTTTCTCTCTCCCATAGCTTAGAAACAGTTTTGGACTCGAGTGTTCCTGAACTGGGCTCATTTATTTTTGGGAATTTTATGTTTATGTTTGAGTGTTTTTAACAGATTCATCCTTGTTTCTCTTGCCTCAAGGTGTCTGAGAATGTTTGCACAACTTCTCATATCTTGCATTCACCACCTGGCGCCATGACTGAAATAGTGACAATGTGCACTCATATTTTAATACTCCCCACCGTCGGCTCACGCCGCCTCATTATTAAAAAGATAAGCTCCAAGACAAATAAATACACAGCTGCATTTGTTATTTGCCAAAATGGCCCATGTTTGAAGTTAACGGCAACACACTAACTTATTTGCTTTTTGTTTTTATTTATGTAAAAAAAAATCTTCATAAGAAGAGCTGCATTAAAAATTTGGAGACTGGCTAATCGAGCGCAACAGCTCCTGCAATTCAAATGAGGCAAACCTGCTGAGGTGAGTTTTTCCCATTACTGCAGCCTGGCTGAACTGGAAGAATTTCAACAATTGTTCGGATAAAAGACGGGCCAATCAGAACCGATTTCAGCTCCGCTGCTCTGAGTGCAGAAACAACACGGGCAGATTGTGTGAAAACGAGAGAAAGATGACCTCCTCCTCTACCTCACTCATTTGAGTTCTCGTCTTTTGCCTTACAAATGTTAACGATACTCATTTCCAAGTAATGTAACAGAAGTTATGGCTTGTTATGCTGTGTTGACATGGATAAACTTCCTTAAACAGGATGGTGCAGGAACCTCCACCTGTGAGATAAAATCATTACAGCTTCTAATTCTTCTTGAACAGAAACAAAGAGAATCTGATCTTTGCTTCATTTGCCACAGAATCCTAAATTAAACCCTTGGTTAGGTTTGTAGAAGGGATTTTTTTTTCCAACTGGGAATGATGGAGAAACTGTCCTGAGAGCAGCAACTTCTCAGCTACGAGCTGCTCGGCTTGTTTCTAAGAATCCCCTGAAGGCATTTATAGCAGCTAGCTTCTAGTAGAAATAATATTTAGCTCCATAATCCAGAGCTGTTGAGCTCCAAGTTGTTGCTGTCACTCTGACTGCAGATATGCCTCTTTTCTCTCGTATAAATGCATGAAAGTTCCATGTATTAGAGGTTATTACTCTGTACCAGAGAATCTGAATATGACTCTGATCTGGAGCCAAGGCACAGATCCAGTCTGTTTCTATGGCACACTCTGCAGGGGCTTGAACTGAATAACATAGGTCTATGTTACAGTAATATATATATATATATATATATATATATATATATATATATATATATATATATTACTGTATTTGTAAAAGTATTAATACTTTTACAAATACTTGGCTACAAAAGTCTTCAGGAACTAAGGTCCAGTGTGGACAGGTATCCAGTCCATCCCAGGACGACACAGAGACTCACAGGAATGAACACCTAAAGTCAGTTTTAAAGACGTCAGTAAACCCAACAGTCATGTGTTTAGACTGTGGGAAGAAGCTGAAGTAACCAGAATCTGCACCTGAATGGGGAGAACATGCAAACTGCATGCAGAACGACCCCAGGACCTCCTTACTGCATAAAACTCTGCAGCTCCAGAATAAAGTCAATTCAAAAAAGGGGAAATTCAAAAATTATGCAAAAAAAAGGAATCAGTGCTGTCTTATTATCAGTCAGTTTTCCATGAAAAATTCAATTTTCTTCCTTTATGAATTTCTTAAATACCTAACCTAAATTCATATATTCTTTGGAGCGACAATTTCTCACTAGCTGGTCTGGGGTCTGCAACCTTTACTTTCACCCTCCACTCAGCAGAAAGGCTCATTTAGAGCCACACATGTTTTATGACCTTTGGAAAAAAGATAAATGTATAGTTTTGGAAGTTAACAAATTTGTCCTTATTTTGAAAAGGAAATAAACATAAAACGTTTGCAAAAATAGGAGGAATACATGTTCCTTAAGGGATGCTGTTTTTATATACAAAAGCAACAGTTTCCAACATAATAAGAAACATTTATCTAAATATTCTGTAATTGTCATGAAAATTCAATTTCTGTTAATTGCTAAAGTTTACATCTGTTAACATCTGTGTTTAGGTGACTGTTAATCAATGTAAGCGAACGGTTTTAAAAGCCATAGTTATGGGTGTTTTTCAAGCTGCACAACTTTACACCAAAGTGTCAGACATTTACTGTGTTGTTGCATGGAAAGACAAAATAAAACATTTACAGAAATGTGAGGGGTGTGCTCACGTTGAGATACTGTGTTTACGTTCTTTGTTGCACTGAGTAAAGAAAGCCATTTTATTTGTTGAGGCATGAAAAGTAATTAATTTGGAAAAACATTGAGCACTCATTATGCTTCATATTTATTAATTAGAGCAGCTTAGGGTCACTAATAAACAGTTGTAGGCTAAAAGTGCTGCTTGTACATTGTAAACAGAATTAACAAATTGGATTTGTTGTTCTGGACCTTTGACCTTTGATCTGAAAATCAGATTTTATCACAAAGTTAGTTTTTATGGTGAAAACAGTATTTGTTGCCTCAGCACAGGAAAGGCGTGGTGGATGTCAGAGCTCAAACAAGCATGGAGTGAACTTACAAATTCGAGCCCTCCGTCATCGCCGACATTGATGTTCCACCAGGGCACATTTTGACATCAGCGATTAGAAGCCTGCTTTTTCAGCCTTCTTGCTCTGGAAGAGAATCGCTCCTGGCCTATAAATATTAATTGAGCTGGTCTACGCTGTGTAGAAATAACTTATGTAAATTTATAAATTGAGGGCTATTCACCTCAAAGCAATTTGTTGATGAGGTAAGTGGAGATCCAAGCCGGAGTGCGCTGAGAGCAGCTCTCTGCGGTTCTGTTGCCTCTGATACACAATTTCCTTTCTCATGGAGGGTTTTTGACACAATGAGACAGATGTGCAGAGAACAGAACCTCTTCCCTTATTATGTTAAATTGATTTGGGGTCCAGAGTGAAAACGCAGCGCAGGAAATGTCCTTTCAGACAGAGAAACTTGTATCCAGCCTCATTTGTTCATTCTTACATTTCTTTAGGTTAAATGTTGTCGTGTTCATTTTAAACATGGCCGCCTCGCCACCTCAGGGACAGCAGTTTGGTACAGGTGTTATAGCCGAAAGAAAGAAGTTTTTATCAACTTAAAGGTTAAAGCTGAGCATTAAATGTGAAAATGAATAGTGGAAATGCTTCTCCTGTAAGGCTGTAGCTCCTTGTGTGAGTGCAGTAATTGTCCTGCAGCATTTCCCTTGATAAAGCTGATTTTGTCTTTACCTCTTAAATGCATTTCTTGTTTCACTTCAAGACATTTTCAAAGAAAGGAACCTGCTATCTTTTCTTCAAGTAATGTACTAACCTACTTTTATTTGGCCCTGTCAGTCTTTTTTTTCAGTTTGGTGCGTTCTTTTCTTTTTACACTGAGGTTCTGCCTGACACTCCATCTCCACAGCTGATGCTTTCAGATCTGATTAAGAGGCTGTTCTACCTCAGTGAGAGCCATGAACATGTTGATCCAAGAACAGGATGCTCTGTCCAGTGGGTGGCATTTATCTGGAGCTGCACGTCCCATCTGAGAGCTGACGGATTAAATGCAACAAAAGATTTTCAGGAGAGGAATTCTTCAGGAGATCTCAGTAAGACGGCAAAATATAGGAAATAATTACTGTACAATTCAGGCTTGAAGATATTGGAGTTCAACTACATTTTACTTCTTTCAGAGGGATTTCACTTTTTGCCTGTGTTAGTGTATTTCATTTAAATTCCAATGTTGGCTGTTTGCAAAAGAATTGAACCAAGACAACAATTCCAACATTTATATTTATGTATGAGTGTTTATTGAAATGAAGACATGAAATGTTGGGGAGTGTTATCATTCATAGTTTCTTACTCTGCTCTGAAGTATTTTCACATTTTGTTGGGCTACAATCTCAGACATCAGTGAAAATTACTGGGATTTTGTTTGATAGACTATCAGAAATTAGTGCATAATCAAAGTGAGTGAGTTTTTATACAAATAATTAAATGTGGTGTTGTTAACTGCTCAACCCCTTTTGATCTGATACTCCTAAATAAAATCCACTGCAGCCAACGTCCTTCAGATGATTCTATATGGCAAACCAACACAGAATGATGAAAAATGACCCATAGATTTCAACATTTTTCACAAATAAAATTTAAAACATGCATTTGACTCAAGCCCCTTTTAATCTAAGGATGTTTTTTACATCAGATAGTCCAGTAGACACAGATCGATTAAGGAACAAAATTGCAACATTGTTTCATTTTCCTCTGGTTTCGCTTCCCCTCTGCACTGTCAAACGAACCAAAACCTTTGAAAAACCATTTCCCCTCCTCACCTGTGGGGGCGCTGCACCAAGAGCCACCGAAGGAAAAACACAAAAACCTCTGAAAAGGGCACTGAGCGCAACTTCCTTCTTCACAAAATGTAAACAAAAATGGAATTTTAGCGATTGTAGGATTTATCTTTAACAAAAGATCATGAGTCATTTCTTCCCCAAGTGTTGTTTTGGTTGTATTTAACCTGACTCTGTCAAAAAGGACAACCCAATAAATTGGGAATTTGTGGAACAATTTCATTGAAGGAAAGTCACAAGAAATCTTCTAAATGCCAGCTGACGAACCTTTACTAATCAGAATTAAAAACTCCACTGTTGATTTTGTGTCGATATATTCATGTAGGATGAGAAGAGCAAGAAACAAGTCGTGGCAGAAAATCTTCTGTTGTAACCGAATTAGCTGTGTCTAACTTTATCAAAGGGCTTTGGATTTAGGAATTACCAAAATGTATCAATGCTTCATATCGTCTCTTTTATTCACAAGGCTGACTGCAGTTCTTCCCACGTTTTCAGTGCATGTTCTGAATGTTTCCTGCATTATTTTGCAAGTTTCAGTTCACTGACTGAGATAAAGATGAAACACTCAAAGTCAGAAAAACATTGAGATGTGAACACAGTTTAAACCTTCTCCCACTTTAGTCGACGTGTTCAGATTTCTTTCATATTAGGCACTCCTGTCTCAGAAGCATTGTTCTTGTTAAAAGTATTGATGAAACAATCAGAAATCGTTTCCTCTGTCTGGTTCACTTTATTGGCTACAGAAATAGATTGTGGGGCCGAGTATGGTTTGGACTGAATATGCTAGATGGCTAAATATCATCACTCTGATGTTAAATCTGACTGAAATTCAAGGCTACGCCACACCTGTTCACTTGATCTGCCAAGGACACGTCTTCTGTGCTTCCCCATTCCACTGATGCCGTGTATTTCCATCAGGAGGCTTTTTACAAAGCACACCCGCACCCCGTTTCTTGACAAAGTATCTATTGACACGCTGTTCATACCAGTTTTCCATCTCTCTTTTGGTCTCCTTCACATTTGATATTCTCTCTGGCCCCGCATCCACCTCTCATGTTATTTGCTGCAGTCGATATCCATCTTCCCAGCGTGCGACGGGTGTTGGAGAAAAGTTCCTCCCGCAGATCAAATGGTCGGAAATCAAGATGCTTCCTCAGCATGTTCCCTTGGCTGGTGACTTTGAAGGAGATAAGCCCTCTCGCTGCGCTCGCAGAAACGCCTCACTTTCCCAAAACAACAAGAGCACAGTTTGATTGCATCCAATTCTGTGACAATAAAGCAGGATGTCTGAATGAAAGCCAGACACGTTTTAGTTATGTAAGACAACGAGAAGAGTGTTGCAGAGTCTAACCTTCTCACTTCCATCTCCTGCTGTGAGCATCTCTCTCAATACTCTGCCTTCCACTTTCTTAAAAGTCTTTCACTTCATGCCCCCCCCCCACACACCCAAGCCCCCCAGTCTGTCTCAATCTTTCACACACAACTAGCAGCAACTCTTACATATTAGACTCCGGGAGTTTAAGACTTTTCCAGTGGATCTTGTGTTTGTCTGAAGTGGAAGCTTTGTGTCAAAATAGAAACTCCGGCTGCTGCTCTCTTTGATGCAGTAGCTGACACTTTGGAACCTTAATGAACAGAACTCCCTGAGGAAACATGCCACAATATCGATTGAAATGACTTTGTCTGGCCTGTGTCGCTGTAAGGTTTACACAAAAGCCACCCATTGGCCGACTGGCCACAGACAACAGAATGTAGAGGCGTTAAACAGCTGCTTTTTTCCGCCTGCACTGTGCACTCCCACAGGTCTTTTGTCCATAAGTGGCTTGATTGGTGGTTTGAAACTATTTGCGTTTTGCTTATTGTTTCCTGCAAGCCCACACAGTGATTTGTTTATCTTTTATGTCTGTGTTTTTCGCAGCAATGCACCTTTTTGGTCTCAACTGGCAGCTTCAGGAGTTGGAAAACCAGCCAGCTTTTGAAAACGGGGGAGTTGGGAAGGCAGGGCCCACCCAGTCAAGCGTAGTAACAGCTCTGGCTGCTGATGGTGAGAAAAAAAGACATTGACATCTCCTGTACAATTAATCCTGCTGTTTCAAACTATTTTTTTTCCTCATGCCAAATTTAATACAGAAATATTTGTGACTTTGCTTTTTAAATGTGCTAAATTGTTTTTATTGCAGGGTTTCTTCTTTTATGTCATTCTAAACTCCCAGTGGTGTCAAGTGAAAGCAAACGTTGACTTGTTGTCAGACACACTTGGATGGAGACGTAAATGAAAACTATGAAGGATTTTGTGCCAAAGATTGTTAGTGTCAGCTTTCAAAGACTCCCCTATCTTTGACCCCCTTCTTCCCTCATTTTCTCTGACATTTTCCATCACTTGAAGCATTTTTCTTTTTTCTGTGTTAGCTGAAGTGATTAGAAATTGCCTGGGCTCCTTTTATTGGTCCTAGTGGACATTACGACCTCATGTCCCTGTAAAATGGGTCTTAGATGATGTCTTGACATTGTTCTTTTATCTTCGAAACCCATCTCATGACTGAAACTCTTTTGGCTCATTTTAAACAGGAAGCAGGACAAACTAACATGGTGCCACTAACATGTTCCATCCTGCTTCCAAAGCTCGGCATATTAATATTTCTGAAAGGTTTTAATGATTGTGATCATTAATAAAAGATTCATAGCACTCTTTTTAGATCTTTATGAGCACTTTGGATTATGGCATCCTATTCTTTCAACTAAAGCATTGTGCTTTCATTAAAGGAATTCCTCTTGAATTATTTATTTTGTACTTAACAGGGAAGCTGAGTTGTTTTTCATCATCCTCAATTCCCCTTTCATGTGGCGTCCCTCAAGGGTGTCTTCTCAGTCCAACTGCTTAGTTAAAATTATTCCAAGCATATAAAATCTTCAAATTTATGTTTGCTAAAAAAATATTTTCTATCAACAAGCTGTTGGGCTGATTGTTATTAAATTATAAATCGATAAATTTAACATTTTTACACCTTGACGTCTGTGTTAGTGTTTTATTCTTTTTGGCAACTTTTAAAAATTATTTGAAAGTAATTCTGACACCACATTTAAACTTCATGAATATATTGATTCTGTTGGGAAGATCCTTTCCATCCAGCTCACTCCTCTTTCTCAACAAAGTATTTCAGATCTAAGAAAGACGACTGTAGTGTATTTGTGGGTATCAGCTGCTCTGTAGTCTCCAAATTGTCCAAAATTGTGTGGGATAAAACCTGCTACTTAATAACCGAGAAAGACAAAATTGTATTTGCTGTCGCTGTACGACATCTGTTAGAATTAGTTAAAACTCTTATTTGAAAATTAATAAATGCTGTTGTGCATTTTTTACCAAGCCATTTTTTTTTTTTTTTTTTTTTTTTTTTTATCTCTGTACTTTCTTGAAAACATAATTAAGAGACAAGCTGATAGTTGCAGAACAAACAATGATTAAATCTGAGAGTAGTTCAGGCTTTAGTTGTCACTGTGCTCGTACTTTGCAAAAACTTGTCTCCTTACTTCAACCTTGCTAACAGAATCAATTTGTTACTGTTTTGCTGGATACTTTTAAGCTCTTTCACATTGAATTCTCCTGGCTTTTAAATGTGCAGACAGTTTGAACACTGGTGGAAGGTGCAGAAGGTGTTCACCCTCCACACTCAAGCATGTTTGAGAAACAACTGTGTGGATATTTTCAGCAGTTAAAAACCTGAATCAGAACCAAACACACTTTAAATATTTACTACTCTGAACTGAGCTGAACCGCTTCCAGCTTTTTGAAAGCCTGCTTTTGGGCTGGTGCATTGCAAAGGCCCAGCTAGAACGTGCAATTACAGAGCATAACAGGGAAACTTTTAACAATTTATCATTTTTACCAACTTCAATGTTAAGTTAAAATGTTATGTCTTAACAAAAAAAAAAGGACCTTTATTCTAATTTTTTAAAATAAAAAATATTCATTTTGTAGCTTAAAAACTCCACCGTCAGATAAATAGTGCCCTGCAAAATAAGTCATACATTTTGTTTCACTTTGTAACCTCAAACTGTAATAAGTAATGGATAACTGTGAAGTGTGACATGCATATGTGTTATAGTCTCTGTACCCAATACTTTGTAAAGCAGATTTTTACTGTAGCTACAGTTGCAAGCTTTTTGACGTGTCTAGCTAGCAGCTTCACACACGTCTCTGCAGACACTTTTCCTCCACTATGACTGAGCTTGAGCTGCAAACATAAATTTTTAAGCTTTGTCACAGATTCTTAGTTGGAGTTCAGTCTGGACTTTGACTTTGACTGGGCCATTATAGCATACAAATATGCTTTAATCATAAATCATTCAAGTATGTCTCTTGCTGTGTGCGAACGGGTTGCTGTACTGCTGGAAAGTGAACTTCTGCCCGAGTCTCAGGTCACTTTCAGCCACCTACTGATATTTTCTTTAGGATTGCAGCGTATTTGTCTTTAGGTGCAGCCGTATTTCCATCAGATCCAACCAGCTTCTCTGTGCCTCCAGAGTACAATGGGCCTCTTGGCTTCGTCTCCTGTCAGTTTACTTCAACTTCCATGTCTTGGTAGATTTCTGTTGATTCTTCCTCTTTTCCATTTTTGAAAAAAAAAAAAGTATTATTTTTCTTCGATTTTACAAATATGATTCATTTTGTGATGATTTAGACCTTAAAAATGCACGAACATTTTTGTTTGTAGCTTGAAATTATGGGGTGTAGATACTTTCGCGAAGCAGTGGAAATGACACATTGCTGCGTAATGTTAACAGTGCAGCTGTAGATTGTTGTAGTTTCTAACACAAATGACAAATATATGATTAGTAACAAAAAACAAAACCATTATTTATATTATTATGTACCTAAAAGTTATAAACAAACCTACAGATGTGCTGCTTAAAATATTTGAACACAATCTGTCTTCAAAAAAGTAAACTTCCATTTGTATCTTATGCACCTTATGCATACATTTTGAAATGTGCTTCCTAATGGTGCCAACACAAGGACATCATTGTTGGGAATGACAGCGACTGATGTTTAGCTTTTTGCACTATAGCAGCAGTAATTGCCTCCCGTACAGAATCAGCCTCTCCTGCTTCCAATCTGCTGTTAAGTCAGCAGAAACAAGCAGCTGCAGCAGGAAATCTGTTTCTGACCTGCTTCTACATGCCCACTACTTTTGGTGCTTTTCAAAGCTGTGGATCATTTGCAAAAACGTTTAAGACATTCTATTCCTTCAAATTTATTCTTTCAGAAATTTACACAACAGGTAGATTTTAAGTGTTTGATCAGATAAAGAATCTAAAAATGTTTTCAGCCTTTTGGACACCTTGATTATAGCTTCAGATGGTTATACAGACTGACGAAACAAAACTAAAATTTCTAAATACATTTTTTGTTTTTAAAGCTACAGTGATAGTTTGTGGTTACAGAGAAAAAAAGAGTAAAACATAGTTGTGATTTGCTGCTCATTTAATAACATTTATTGACGCCTTTATCCCACTTTAGCTGCATTTCTTTTGAAATTCTTGGCAGGATGGATTTGCTGTCATCTGTTGTGACCTCTGCTAGTTGGCAGAGCACAGCAACACGCGGGCCATTTGATACCAGCTTGTGGTCACTTGTGTGCAGTTTGCTTTCATTTTCCTGCAGCACTGCACAGTATGAGCATGAAAACTAAATTAGATGTCTACAAACATCAGTGTTATATGGTTTTTCCAGTGTCTCCTTGGATCTACTCATTTTTTTCTCTAATTGATAATAATTGTGGACTTGCAGCTGTAGATCTGGATCAGAACCTGGAACAGACCTGTTGTCATAATAGGTGGAGTTAAAGCTACTTTTTGGATTGGTTGAGCTAGTAGAAACATGCTGGTGCAACATGATGGACTCTGCATCATCTCTAAGTTCTTCACTTAAAAAAATAAAAACAATAATTCTTACTTTGTTGTGATTTCCCATTAATATGAACATAACTACTTATTTATCTTCCAAGGTCTTACTAATAAAAAGTGAAAATGTTAATATTTTAAAATCTGATGCTAGTTATTTACTACACCTGAAATGGAAAGATTTCTGAAAACAGTATTATTTTCCAGGCTTTGACTTACAGACATAAAATAATTACAAAACACTCAGACGTCTTTATTTTTCTTTCACTCTAATTTCAAAATGTTATTTTCTTTTGTATAGATTAAATTGCATTTTAAACATAAATTATTTGCACAAAATACCAGAACTTCAATGTATTCCAGCTTTGAAAACCCATTTAGGCAAAGATGTCATAATCCTGACATAATCCTGTCAGAAGCAAAAATGCAACAAAGATAACTGCAGTTAATAAAATCATATCTCATAATCCTCTTGTTATATTAGGTAAAATGGTGAACCGAACTTATTCAGATTTTGACACATAAATGTAACAGAACAGATGTGTGTGTGTGTGTGTGTGTGTGTGTGTGTGTGTGTGTGTGTGTGTGTGTGTGTGTGTGTGTGTGTGTGTGTGTAACACTCACTTATTCAACAATGGAGGTTAGAAATTTAATGAACTCATTAAACTGAATTTAAATTCAGTTTCAGTTGATGTGTTAAAAATTAAATGTTAACATCCTGATTCAATCAAGGAGAGTTTGAGAACAGTTTATATTGCACATGCAACTAATTTATTTAAATTTATTGTGAAAGTTGTAATAGATTCATGTTCCAAAATAATTTACATAAAAAAACCCTCACTAATATTTCTATGAGCAAGAAGCTGCTTTTAGCTATCCTCAAGGATGTGGCATAAATCTGCTGGGTTTTTTCTTTCTTTAATTCTAGTAGAATTTATCTAAATTATGGTTTTGTTTTTAAGCACAGTCCATCTATTTTCTTTACACTTGAGCTCAGAATGTTATCATGTTAACATTCTTTCCTTCCAGAACCAGTTCTGGTGTGTTTTTGAAGTATAACATCCAGGTGTGACCAAACATCAACTGTCAAGTTTTGACATAAATTTGCAGAATTTGGAGATATCCACCATTTTCATTATTCCATTATCCTTGGCTAATGCAGCATCAGTGGCAGCAATTCAGCCGTAAACCATGATGGTGCCACCACCGTGCTGGTCCATTGTTCTAAAGCTTTGAAGCCTCATCTTGACTCCTCCAAACATTGTCACTACGGCCATAAAAATGAATAATTTTCTACATTGAATATAATTGTTTTTCTCACAGAGCATTTGGCATGTGCCGGAGGGGCAGCTGCAAACTTCAGTCAAGCATAAAGGTGTTAATATTGGAGCGTGTGAAATTTGCTTCGCTGTGGCCACAGGTGTTCCAGCAGTTTCCAGTTCATGGCAGACATGAGCCTCAGCTGATCGTCCTAACTAACTTTCTTTCATCTGAGGAGGACGGTCTGGATCAGATGGTTTATACCTGGCTATTCTGAAAACATAAGGCTTTCTGAATGGATGGCCTACATTTTATTGAAGATTATTTAAAAGGCAGGTCTTTTAAGCATTATTATATAGCAGTGTATGAATATATTTAAGCTTTTCAAGTAGATTAAAGAAAATCAACAATAAATTCATTTTTACACACCTGAAAAAGTATTAAGACATTTCACAGTCGATGAGTGAATACAAACATCTGACTAGAAATGTTTTCACATCTTAAACAGAGGGACAGTTTTTATGTGCTCCAACCGCATTTAACATGAAATGAAAGTAAACATTCATGCAGTCATGGTCGAAAGAAGGATTTTTAATATGCTTTTTCACATACCCTATAATACTTTAAATTTAACATCAAGCTTACAAAATTTCATATCAGATTTTTATCTTTAACAAAGAGGAAGACAAAATAAATAAGTCTGTGTAAAACTAAATATACCTCAAAATCCCCATATGTACTTAAATGGTGTTTATTACAATAACTGTGCTAATAAAAAAAAACAGATACATTTACATCTAAAATGAATATAAAGGCATAAACTAAAACTTGTAATGAATTGATGGCTTTTTAAAGCACCAGAATGTAAACACATTTAATCAAGCAAATATTTAAATGACAACTAAGAAGGACAGAAAGGACAGATTGCGATAGTAAAAAAAAAAAAAAAAAAAAAAAAAATACCCCCCACTTTTCTCTCCAACTTAACCATGGGGAAATTTGAAGAGATT
>NW_015113769.1:22342-25270 GCF_001443285.1 Poecilia latipinna
CAATTAATCAAACAAAAATTTAAAAGACAACAAAGAAGGACAGAAAGGAAAGATTGGGAAAATAAAAAAAAAAAAAAAAAAAAAAAAAATGACCTCCACTGTTCTCTGCAAACTGAACCATGGGAAATTTGTAGAGATCTTTCACCAATTGAGTCACTGCAGACAGCTCTGTAGTCCCTAATCACAATCTTGGGTTATTGTGTATTCATCAACAAGCAAGCAGGCCATCTCAGCTCACCTTTGCTGCAAAAAACAACCAAATGAATCTCCGAGCACAGTGTGGCTGCTTAAAATGCACGGCCACGGAAGCATTAATTGAGTTGAATAGGCCAGGCAAAAGCTCAATTGTTTAAACTGGGCTAGATTTAAATCCTCATAAGTACTGCTAATTAAGATAGCATGAGGCAGGTTTTGGACTGTTTAAAGGCAATCAATAGCCAGCTATTATTCTCCCCAGAGGTAAACTTGGCTTCCAAGCCTCACTTTGACTGAAGCGGAAGTGACAGGCAATGGCCTCATTACACACCCAACACTGAGGCATGCAAATAAAGGAGGTCTGGCACAAACAGATATAGTCACAGCTACAGTACATGTGTCGGCACACCACAATGCCTCTGAAGAGGAGGGGCGACGCCAGGCTCACTCTGTATCTTCTATAAGCATGCCTACACCAGCCACAGCTTTTTTATGGCAATAGCTTCATGCATTTTACTTTTTAATAGGAAAATTTGTTCAGGTGATAAAACGTTGACCACCTCAGTTTTCCTTGTAAGTACAAACTATGCTCTATAACCTCCCACTGAATCTTGGCGCTATAGGGTAACGGTTGGAGGACATCATTCAGCAAATTGTTTTGATTTGCAGCTCCTGCTCTGGCAAGGAAGCTCTAAGTGCTTCTGACAGATTCCATTTACACCTTATCTGATATGAAGCCTCACTCCATGAACCACAAGGACCAGAAGCAAAATGGGAGATCTGCCCTGTTAGTGTGTTATAAAAAGACAAATATATATGATTCGTTTTATTTATTTTTGCTTAACAGGGCTTGGAAACAGGGCTTTTAATCCTGTCATGCTTGGTCACAGCCCATCTATGAAACTCACAGTTATGTATTATCTTAATTGAGAAACACTGGAAAGCAACAGCAAAGAAAAACCCAAAGAGAAATAATTTATGAAAACTGTAAGATGTGAGTGGTTTATGTGACTGTATGTAAATGTCTTACCTTAATGTTGCTGTAGGGAAGCCTGGGATTCTTCAACCTGAAAACAGCTCCATCGATACTGGACAGGTGGACATCGGGAAGCGGGTGGCTCAGAGCGTCCCACCAGGGGTGTTCTGGCGCTCTCAGCTCAGCATGGAGCAGCCACACTTCCTTAAATTCAACATCTCTGTGCAGAAGAGCGCACTGATTGGAGTTTATGGGCGAAAGGGTCTCGTACCATCGCACACTCAGGTAAAGAAACCCTGAAAACTTTGCTTTTTGTACTGAACAGGCGCTGACTTGTTGGGTTCTACTTTATTTCATTTGTTTATATATGTGGAGACATGTATTTAGGATTATCATATACCACACACTTCTGAATTTGAAATATAAGTACTTCTTGACCAATTACCTGCACAATTTAGAACAGAAATACTTCAAAAAGATGCCAGGAGTTGGTGTTTCACATAATTGTCTGTTTCCATAAACTTAGACCTGTGGAGCAAATCTGTCAATATACAGCACACATGGCAACATAGAGAACAGTGTGACAGGGAGATATTTAGGTTCAGTAATAGAAAATAAAGTAAATCATTGCCAAACACAATACCATTGAATTAAGCGAAGAATTACGGCAATTCTTCATGACTGCAGAGTTGAGTTTGGTTATGAAACTGTTTCAGTTTTGATCTAAAATGATTACAGGGTTTAGTTTTAGTTTCCACATGTTGACCCTTCACACAAAAAGTGTTGCTTGTCTCAAGACAGACTTTAAATAAAAGCCACCAAACAATTTGAACTAAAACGGATGGAACCGTAAAATAGTGAGGAGCCTGGCGAAGTAAGCATCTAAAAATAAGCTTGATAAAAATGAGTCTCTTGTTTGCCATTATTTATTTTAGAGGTTAAACAAAAATATTTGCATCAAAACATGTAAAAATGTTTTTCTATTGCAACCTGCACTACTTCATGTAAATGCTGCTAAATGGCCAAACCTTATATAAAATGTATGTTTGTTTTCCATGTCATTATACTAATCTATGATCAGTTAATTATTTGTAGTTTTCATTATATTTTTGTTATTCTACTGCTTCATCAAATCTTTGTCATCAATGTTTTGCCAAAATTGAAATCAAAGATCAGTTCTCACCAAATAATTGAATAAATTATAATGAAATAATAAGTATCTGTTTTAACATTTAAATTGTTCTTACTTTTAACACAATATAAACTTTGTCAATAAATCCTAATTATTGATGGTAATTTACTTGTCCTTATTAATTCACTTACTGCATTGTGAATTTTGAACATCTGCTCATTTGTAAATAAAAACTAAGTTTTGTTTTTATCTGTGTTTTCTTTCCTATAAATATATGCTAATATCAAACTGACGTGTTTCCAGAATGTCTGACGACCAACTCTTGAATGACATTTCTGTGCATCTAAGTGTCTGGTGTGTGCTGATGGTGATGAAAGCTCTCAGACAACAGTTATTTTCCTCCACACTCAACAGAAAAAGCTCTCAGCTTCACCTTCTTCTCATTCGCTCTTAGTAAAGGTGGGCTTTACTTAAGTGTTGAGTGTTAGGGCCACACTTTGATGGGAAAAATGTTCAATATAAGTAACAATGGGTGAGTTAGTCTGCACTTCCAAGGCAAAAAAAAAAAAAAAAAAAAAAAAAAAAAGGAGAAAGGGAAAAAGGAAAGGGAGAAAAAAAAAAGCCC
>NW_015113769.1:28346-168522 GCF_001443285.1 Poecilia latipinna
TTGAAAGAAAAAATTTTAAAAAAAAAGACAAAAGGGTGGTTTAACCCCCCTCTCCAAGGAAAAAAAAAAAAAAAAAAAAAAGAAAACGGACGAATGGAAAAAGGCAACGGAGCAAAATCAAAGTCCAAAGCATCCTTCTTAGCAAGACACTACGTTCATGTTTTAAGCCACTGCTATTCCGACACTCATCCTTGTCAATGTGCAACATTGTGTCCATTGTGTCTGCCTCTAAACTACATTCTGCTCAGGTACTGGAGGAACAAATCAATGCATTTACTTAACTGAGCATGAAAGACCCCAATGAGAGATATTGACTGTTCGTCGCATTCACTGCTTGGAAGACAAGACAGCATTTAAGTGCAACAACCTTTCCACCTTTGTCAAATATAGACTTCCTCCATCAGCTATTGAGTGTCTGTCTGTGATGATACAAATCAGACAAGTTTGAAGAAAGTAACTTTTTTTTTTTTTTTCTTTTGGTTTGCATTCAGTTGGTCAGGTCAATCTCCACACGTTTCAAAGACTTGGGAACGCACAGACTTTTCCCCTCTATCCGTGAGACATCTGGGAACCTCTTCACATTGGTCTCATGACTGCTATTCACCTGTATTGTTAGATTGAGATGAGTTAGGGGGCTTTCGCACCAGCTAATCACGATGTATGTGAATTGCCAGGGGGTGCAATGCTTGTGGGATGAACTGTTTTATTACTTCTCCCTCAAGTCAACAACACGAGAAGTCAACTTCTGCCAGGTTAATATCTCTTCCCAACCCACTCAACTTCCCTCCAAGGAGTTTGAATCAGGATGTTGACTTGGCCTCTCTCTTGCTTTATGCACATTTATGTTTGCTGAAACTGAGTTTGATGTATTTTTTTATGCTTCTTTCAACCATTTTAGAGAACTGCAAGGTTGTTAGTCCTGTTGTTAGAATGTGAGAGAGGAAAAGGTCTTCACTCACTTCAAAATAAAAGCATACATATATCTTCTAACTACTTGAAGAATTCTTAAGTCAATGACTAAAACTTCAACACAGATGTCAAACTGAATTCAACTGAAAAATGAACTAAACAGCAAAGTAAATTAGCTGTTTTAAACAACTTAGGATATTTTTTGCAATTTTTCTGTGTTTCACTTTCAGCCTCACAAAACCTGGTACTAGAGAGCGCCTAGAGAGATCATGTAATGTCTGCACTCGGAGCACCTCGGTAGCATGAATAGTGTGCATGCAGTGGGGGATGTTTGGCTTTGTAGTCACATGGTTAGTAGAAGTTCCTTCCAAAGTCAGAGAAGTATGGCTGAGGCTGGTGGGAGAGGGAAAAAAAATCCTTCTTATGCTGCAGAAACAGCAACGCTGAGCTGCTTCCACATAATCAGGTTGGATGGATTGCATCCAGCTCGCCTCATTAAAGGTGTCTGAACTGTTTTTCTAAAAGTTTTTCTTGTAAAAATGCAAAGTAAATACAAAAAATAGAGAAGGGAAACACAAAAACAGGCTAATGAGATAAAATAACTAAAAAAATAAATGGTAACAAAAATAAGAAATGTACATTATTAATCTCCCAAACGACCTTTTTCTCTCCTTCTAGTCAGTCAAGATCTTCTTGAAATTGTCTGAATTTCCAAATGTCTGTTTGTATGATGGGGATCTTTCTAATATTCATGTCAGGCTGTGCTTGTGTCAAAATAACCTTGTTGACTTTGATCTATAGTGGCAGCCATCATGCATGAATAAACAGACTGTTATATATCTGCAGAATCTCAACATTTGGGTAAAAATGTTAAAACTGTTCCATAAACACATTTCTTTCTTATATTGTATTGTAACATAATGCAGAAATTGTTAGAAATCTTACAGGAATCTACATATGGAAACTGAAAAAGAATGGTGCTTTTTAACTCGCAGCAACCTGCCTCATCTCTGGGTTTGAATTGCTGCTCTTTTCAAAACGCAGCTACAGAGCCAATCTGTATGCATCACACTCCTTAGCAGCCCACAGACTCTTTTTCCAGCCACAGACTTCAGTGTAGACACAGTACATCTGTGTAGCTAACAACTGCTTTAGCCTGGGGATCTGCTGTCTTCATCTGCTGTGCTACTTTGCTGCCTGCAGCCTGTTTGGGGATTGTTTGTACTGTATGCACTGCGCTGTTTTTTTGCTACACGTTACAGCTCCAGTCAAAATGTGGTTCAGGTGCTGCTGAGCAGGTGCAATGAGAGCAGATGCACCTCTTTACTCATTGGCAGGAATAACTCGTTGCACCTTGTTTACACAGTAAATCAATGTTTTTCTTTTTTTTATTTTGAGAAGAAAAAAGAAATACTCTCATCTAATAAGAAAAGGGAAAAATACACAAAATCTGTTATATTTGATATTTGTATTTTTATCGGAAATCTATGTAAATAAATGTAATTATAAGGGAATTTAAACATATCAAACATTAGAGACATTAAAATGTGACACTCATGCTAAACTTAATCTGGAAAAACTAAACAGATACATATTTTATTCATTCCATGCAGATGAAGCAGCTTTAAACCAATCTGACTTTTAGACAAGCATTTTCACACCACATTGTCGAGGTTAATTTAACAGACTGTAATAAACACATAATGTATTTTAAATTCCCATCAGGCTTCACAACGTAGCTTTTGCATTTGCCTCAGAGCCGTATCAGTTCCATCAGTACACAAACACCTCTCCAGACAATATCTATCAACTCCAAATACCTGCCACAGGAAAATCAACAATTATTATACGTGAATATTTGCTATGTATACACAATCCACTTCTGGCTGTTTCTTGCATCAAAACTTTACATATATACCATCAGAAATCCACTGGTTGCATACAAAGTATCCTACACAAAAAAACATTCTTACTTTTTAGACTGAGTAGCAAACACTTCTATCTGCTGACAAAAGCTCTCTGTGTTTTGTACAGTATGACTTTGTGGAGCTCCTGGATGGCAGCCGGCTCATTGCCAAAGAGCAGTGGACCCTGAGCGAACCAGACACAAGGGCCCGGATCGATCACCTGGTCACCGTCCACCAAGCCGGATTCATCCAGTACCTGGACTCAGGAGTGTGGCACTTTGCATTTTATAACGACGGACGAAGCGTGGAAGTTGTCTCCTACAACACTATTATCCAGGGTGAGAGGACACACGTCTGCTGGGAGGGCTAACGAGTGTGAATGATGTGTAATGACATGTTTGGAAGGTTTTAATTTCCTGGAACAGCTGGGCCTGGATGCAAGTATCTGAGAATCTTTCCCAGACAAATTGAGTTTCCACAAAGTTTGAGCAACGCACAGCGTAGACTTAGGTCTTCATTCCACTGCAGTGGATTATTGTGCTTAGCACTATAATGCAAGACTGTACAGAGCATCGATCCTACCCTCCTAACAACCTCTTCCGTGTTCTGAAGTCTGTGAAATTTCCTTGTGGGTTATGGAGAAGGAAAAACACTAGGGTTGAGTTAACGTTTTTCTTTTTCTTTCCTTTGGGGAGTCCCATTGATCCAGCCCTACAAATATGAAGGTATCGATGTGTGAGGTCAAAATTGCTTGAGTCTGACACTGGCTCAATGAACATCCAATACAAGCTAAAGTAATAACATAAAAGTTGGCCCTCTTAACGCCCATCAAAATGAGGGCCCTGGTCTTTTGGGGCTACGATTTATGAGCATTGGTCTGTTGAAAGAACACAAGATCTGTCTGTAGGATATGTCAGATTAACTTCAACTCAGAGAGGATTTGAGCTGTAAACACTCAGGAGATTGCATGGCTTGTGTGGGCATGATCAGTCATTCACGGGGCTGGGGTGTTGGTGATGCAGAAGAGGAGACAGCAGGGGAAGGAAATGTCTCAAGGACATGGAATTATGTGGTCTAATTTAAAATGCATCTTTGTGGATTTTACTTAACAGGGCTTAGTTGCGAACGGTAAGCATGCAGCGCACAGCTATGGAGGCTTAGACCTTAGTGGGACATAGACAAACAGCTGTAAATGTATGCCATGCTGGATCAGAGCACAGCACATAAGAGACACGTAATTCTTTGAAGAAGTCAGCTTGCTTTCCATGCCGTTTTCTTTCACTATGCAGTTGTTAAAGATTTTTTGCAACATGACAGTTCATAGAGGTATTAATAGCTGCACACCTCTGCTCCCACAGAGTCTGTGACAGAGTGCACACACAACTGCTATGGGAATGGAGAGTGTGTGTCGGGATCGTGCCACTGCTTCCCTGGATTTATAGGACCTTACTGCTCCAGAGGTAATTACTCAGCTTTAATAATTGCCTTAAATGGTCCCTTCAGTCTTTTTAGGGCTTATCAGTTCAATATTCTTTTAATGGAAAATTGATCTGATAAGTTTAACATGGACCTATTTCACCTTAATCTCAACAAGTATATTTTGTCTGTCTAACTCGGGCCACAGTTCAGTTTGATTTTATTCCACCCACCTAGACTTCAGAGTAAAAATGTTTTGTTTTTTTTATTTCCACCTTAATAATACTGAGGTAAACTGAATCTGGCCCTGTGGGCTTACTCAAGATGAAGAAAAATTAGCTAAATCAATTTCCATCTCTTGAGTTTGACTGATAAATTGCGTTTGCTTGAATTAGCTTCCCTTCATTCTTAAAGGTAAACATGAAAATCAAGAACTCTAGTTCCCTGAGAACGACATTCATCCTGGACAGGTAGCCAGTTTGTCACACAGGCTGAAATAAATATGTCAAATATTTACAGTCCACATATGATAAAACTTTCCATTGGACACATTTGTTAGAGCTGCTTCTGTTTTTGTGGATATCTAAGCTAACAAGATATTTGGACTAATTTTAAGCAGAAATAAGAGCAGGCATTACTCCACTACCTGCACATCTGGAATATTTCCTTTTTTATTTCCATTTTGATGAATGCTTGCAGTCATGTACTCAGTAAAATATTTTTATAATATGCCATGTGCTTGTAGGCATCATATTGGGTTTCACAGCTCAGGCTGGGTATGAATTGGACTTGAGTTCATAAGAAGTCTTCTGTATGGAGACGTTCTGTTGACTAAGCACAATTTATTTGAGAATGTAGATTCTTACCTTAGCTTTACAATTTTGAGGTTGAATTATTTTTCAATGCATAAAACACAGCAGCTTTGTCGTTGAGCCTTCCTGTGAGAAGTCTTGCTCTCTCTCGCTCTCTCACAGCCTGACTGAACTGCAGAACTTAAGCCATTACAACATGGCCTTAAAACGGTTCTACCTCAGTCAGTCCCGACCGGAACCAGCAGTTCCTGCCCATCTTTCATGGGTTCTACCTGGGCCAAGCTGCGTTTTGCTCACAATCTGTTTCATTGACAGCAGACTTCCTTCGCTGATTGGGTTAGGCTTTAATCTTAACTACTTCACACTTTGGGCTGTTTGTTTTTGAGACAAAATGAAACGGCTACATTTATTTGAGTGAGGCATAATAAAATATAACATCAGCTATAATCTTAACTAATAATATTAATAATAATTGCCATATGACTAAATAAAAAATAAATGAACGTTGCTTGGGTTTCAGACCTTTATTAAAATTTTAGTGCACAAGATAATGTGCTCTGAGATGCCTTCCCCTTGTTTCATTCATTTTGACTGCAGAGGACATTGCATGCCACACTGTGCAGTTGCTGCACGCAGTCACTGAAGCCACTGTTGGGATGTGTATATCTGGATAACATTTCATCTAACCACAACCTCAAGGTTCTGCTGAGTATCGCTGCAAATTACATCAGAGCATCAACCACAGCTCCTGCGTGCTCACACTGGCCCACATTCACATGTTCCCGCCCATTTTCATGCCACGACACTGAGGAACACACACACCAATGGAGACACACCCAACTTAGCTAAAACCAAACCAGACATGAGACCAAACCAGCTGGAGCAAGACTTCACAAACCAGAAGAAGCTTTTGTAGCAGCATCTATATGAAAAAAATGTTTTTAATGTGACCTTTTGGTTGTGTTAATTGATCAGAACAAATATATAATACTAATAATTATAATATGTTTCTGACGACCCGGTTACCTGTCAGAACCAATATTTTTGAAAATTTGCAAGATTAGTCCTAAATATGGTCTCCCAGCAACTTCCTGGTGCTTCTCTACAAGAATATTACAGCTACATGAAGTTTAATGTGTGTAGATTTTATTTAATAACGCTAGAACATAATCTAGTCATGGTCCAAACTTACATTTTTGCATAATTTTGACTCCTCAAACATGATCTCTTTCCTCAGCTGCTTGCCCTGTGCTCTGTAGCGGTAATGGCCAGTACACCAGGGGGCGCTGTCAGTGCTACAGCGGCTGGAAGGGCACCGAGTGTGACGTTCCAGCAACCCAGTGTATCGATCCGCAGTGTGGGGGACACGGACTCTGTGTGGCGGGAAATTGTGTGTGCAACACCGGCCACAAAGGAGTCAACTGTGATCAAGGTAAGCCAGAAAGAAAAACTCTTCCTGCTGGAATCAAAGCCAGCCGATGCAACACGTTTCTCTGATGCTCTGGGGAAATCGACTCATTCTGCTAGTGAAACAATCGGCGTTTTCAACTCCACCAAGCGGATAATGCTTTGGATGTTGTTATTGATATTGTATGTATAAATTAACTTTCTTTAAGTGTTAAGACCTCATCGTGGGTACAAGCTTGAACAGACTGCGCTTCGCCCGTCGATGCAGTCCCCTACCACAGGCCTCCACAGATGATGACACCTGCGAAAATCAATCAGTTTGTGGCATCTGCTCCTCTGTTAAGAAAGAGCTGCTTCCTCTTTCTTGTCAGCCGCCCCTCCCACCTCCAACCCTTTCACTTCATTGCATTTAACTTTATTGATCTGCATGCAGATAAAAGGCAATTATCAGCTCAGATTTACATGTGGGAGTTGTTGACCCTACATGGTAAAGCTATTGAGTTCACTAATGAATATGTTGAGGTTTCTTTGGAGCGTAGAAGCATTGCAGAGGAGCTGCATCTGTAGCTCTTACAGGATTTCCTGATTATTTTAAGTTTCCTTGCAAATATAAAAATGCATTAAAAAGTAGGGCTGAAACAATTAATGGTGATGAATCGATTATTGAAATAATTGTTAGCTAACTGGTGTATATACAGACTCAAGAAAGGTCAAATGCTGAAAGAACAGCACAGTCAGAGCAGAAATTCAGCTAAAACTGTACAAAAAATATATGCATGTTACATTTACGATTAAAAAAACACGTTATTTGTAATGTTCTGCCCGAAGTTCTTTAAGTGGCAGAGTTTTTGCTTCACCTGGTTGAAATTCAGAAACAAAATCTCCTATAAAGCAAATTTTTTTCTGACCAGGTAATAATTAACTAATCAAAATATAATCAAAAGACCTGCCCTACACTTTATTGATGCAAAGTCAAACAGAAAGGACAGAGCTTTTCACATGTTGATGCTGGAAGTATTTTTTTAGCTGAAGATGGGTCATTTCCTACAATCACTAAAAAACCTACAATAGGTTTATTTTCTTATTTAAAAAAAGAATGTAATTATTTTTTTATTTGCATTTTCTTATGATTTCTAATGTATAAAAAAGCTGAAGGCATATTTTACACAATATGCCTTTTTTCAATTAGAACAATCGATTAATCGTCAGAATAACTGATAGAATAATTGATTACTAAAATATTTGTTAGCAGGAAGATGGAATATTTTTGGCAACTCTTTCTAGTTAGTAATAGGTTGATTATGTAGGTCATAATTGGCAATTATTACCCTAGATCAGTATAGTAATTGATCATATCAGTCTAGACACTAATTGGGCATTGTTTCACAGTGCCTATAATGGAGCATAATTATACTGTTTCTATGTTGGAACGACCCTATAATACATCGTAGAGCAGCTAGTTGAACATCGGGTGGAAAATTACTATTGGCAGCAACGAAAGCCTGCGAAAATTTCAGCTGCGGCTCGATCGCCATCATCTGGCTCTCGAGGTTTTCCTCTCTGAAAGTGACTTTTGGCTGGTTGAAGATTCAGAGTGGCCAGGGTAAATAAATATGTTTAAATCTAGAAGTGGCAAAGTGACATAGCTGTCACCCTGGTTGTGTGTCTTCAGTGGACTGTGTGGACCCGACGTGCTCCGGTCACGGAGCCTGTCATCACGGCGAGTGCCACTGCAACCCGGGATGGGGAGGGATCAGCTGCGAGATTCTGAAGAGCACTTGTCCAGAGCAATGCTCCAGTCACGGCACGTTCAACACCGATACGGGAAGCTGCGTCTGCGAGGCCAAGTGGACGGGAGCCGACTGCTCCATAGGTCAGAAACCATTTTATCCATTCAGTTGTTGCATGTGTCGACTGGAGGATCTTTTCATGTTGTTAATTCTGCAACTACTCGCCTCTGCGAAATGAGAGTGTTGAAAGTGACGACACAACGCGCTCCTTAAACCCCGGATAACGGCTTTGAAACAGCATATTTGTGTCATGAATGTATGAAATTTACAGGCTTATTCAAGAAGCTCAGCAATTAAAAACCCAAGAATTACAGCTGTTATGTTTGACCTTCTAACTGGAATATGGTAAATTGCTGATTCCCAGATGAATAGCTCACTACTTTTTCTGTTGAGTGACTCAATTGTTAATCAAGAGTCTCAGCTGTAATTAAATTTTAGTATTTTAATTAAACTTGACAGTTCTGGTGTTTTTAAACTTTTTCGATGTAATCACTGGAGGCAGAAAGTTAGAAGCTTTCAGATCCCGGACAAATACACACGCACACACACACACACACACACACACACACACATGCTTTCCTCACCAAAGTTAAAGAAGATATTAAGCTTTGCAGAAATGAATCTGTAGCCTTTTTTCCCATTCAGTCCTTTTTCATTGATGATTGAGCTATAATGATTTCTGCTGGAGCAATCTGTGTGGTTAGATCTGTGGGATTATGTCTTTTCTACTGTATCCTTGGGTAATGTTTCAGCCACGCTAGCATGTAATTGGCACCACATTTCTCCGTATTTATTCCAAACAAACTCCCCCCTCGCTGCGCCAGGCACCAGGTCCACCAAACAGCAGACGTATGCGCCTTTACTAACAGGCTGCAAGTTGAAATAACACGTCTCTGCTGCAGCACAGTAGGGCCACATGTGGGTGTCTTATTATTTGGAAAGTTTAGGAATAATTGTTCAACTTGGCAGCACAAGTCCTGATGAAATTATGACAGCTGTGATGGTGAAATATGGCTTACTTTTAAATGATTATTAAAAACATTGAAGTGGGAAAATCACAGTTTTAGGTATTCATCGTCTCTGGTTTCAAAATATAATTTAGTGAGCTAGAAGGATAATTTATTTTCTGAAATTAATGTGTGACAATTTGGAAAGAAAGCTCTGAATCAATCATATACCTTATTTTCTTCCGATATTTTCCATAAGGAAGCAACAAAATTACTCATTTGTGATGTCCCACTAATTCGTAGCGTGCGCCTGCAGCCACGGTGATAAATGGGAGCATGAAGTCCACTTTAAACTGCTGCAGCGCTGCCGGTGCTGTGTTTGAGAGCACTGCATTACATTCCTCTATTTCCTTTAGGAAGGTTACTTATTTTCAGCAAGGTAACACTTTCAGTGCATGATTGGCATGAACATTTTAACGATTGTGTCGACTTGTTCAAACAATGTAACCAGCTCCAGCTATTTGGACAGGGAGATTTTTCGATGTCTTTTGGCACAATGGAATGCCTCAATGTTATATATCTAGAAAATAATCTGAGGGTGAGCACTGAAAATAAATCCAACACAAAATGCTTTCCTTGAGTCTTAGAAGACAAATGTTTACATCTGATAGCTGCTCACGCTTGGAAAGTTTGGTGAATAAACAGGAGGACTGAGGAGAGACTCCTCTGGAGATGATACTTCATTATCAGTTTATCATTTAATACGGCAGCTGGTCGTTTCCACCTTTCGTCTTTTCATACTTAGAGATTTTTTTACCTTGTTGCCTCTGACTGCCGGGAGAAGGAGCCGTCCGCTGTGAGACGCTGCCTTACCGCCTTGGAGACCTGTCACACCCAGAGCAATTTTCTTTCTTTTATGCAGGCACAATTCAAAAAACTTAAAAATCATTGAAAGGTTAATTTATTTCAGTTTGAACAATGAAAGTTATATATAGGATTGACACCCACAGAGACTGATAAATTCCAAGCATTTACTTCTGCTTGCTAATTATGGCTTACAGCAAACAAACACCCAAAATTCACTTTCATAGACAAGTAAAATAATACATAAGCCTATGTTTAAACAAAATACTATTTACGGAGAAAGCTGCTGCCTTTTCAGACGTCCAGCAGACAGATTGCTTCATACAAGCACATTAATTGAAAGTGTGCTTGTATGAAACATGATAGGAAAAGGGCACGATCAGCGAGGATAACGGCAGAGAAAAATGGCTGGACTGTTGCTCTTTGGTCATAATTACAGTCACACAGTGCTATATCCATGCAATAAAAAGGCTTAGTGGAAGGAAAACATGTGGTAGAGGAAGCCATACAATTACAGCTACAACATTTAAATGAGTGCGAAGCAAAGCCCTTTCAAGAGTTGAGGAAAGATTCATGTCTTTTCAAATGAAAGAAAATGTAGCATTAATTTGGTGCAGTGTGGAGGAAGAGGAGAGACAAAATCCAAGGTGCTTCATCTCCACAGCTTAATCTTCTGGTTTAACACAGTGATCCCTCGTTTTTCGCAGGGGTTGCGTTCTGAAAATAACCCGCGATAAGTGAAATCTGCAAAGTAGTTACCTTTAGTTTTTACAAATATTATAGAGCATAATTAAATGCTCTACTTTGAAACCAAAGAACCAAACCTGTTTTCAGGTCAGCGGATGTGCCCCACAGTTTTTTCCAGCAGGCATTCAAAGTTTTCAGCTTTCATCTCCTGAATGGCCAATCTGCATTACTTGTATTTAAATACCATAACGTTATTGGCACTCAGGTAGAGAAGAAGCGGAGACTGTTTAGCCAATCAGGATGCAGAACACAATGTGAAAAAGACTGCACATAAAAGTCCGTGAAGCAGCGAGACCACGAAATGTGAACCGTGTTATAGCGAGGGATCACTGTATTTATTTTTATTGTGTAGACGCCATTGTCTAATTATATGAGAAACTAAATATTGTATTTTTAATGATAGTGATCAACCTGTTGTGAATATGAGTTTCCTTTTCAGTACTGAATTATTTAAATAAAATTTCACTATTGTATTGTTCCGTTTCCGGTGAGAGTTGGACTCCGCCAAGGCTGCCCTTCATCTCCTATTCTGTTCATTACTTTCAAAGACAGAATCTCTAGACCAGCCGAGGTGTTGAGGGGATCCATTTTGGTGGCCTTAGGATCGCATCTCTGCTTTTTGCGGATGTTGTGGTCCTGTTGGCTTCATCAGATCATGATCTGCAGCTCTCGTGGTTCGCGGCCGAGTGTGAAGTGACTGGGATGAGACTTAGTGCCTCCAAATCCGAGGTCATGGTCTTGAGCCGGAAAAAGGTAGAGTGCCTTCTCCGGGTCAGGGGGGTCGTCCTGCCTCAAGTGGAGGAGTTTAAGTATCTGGGGATCTTGTTCATGAATGAGGGAAGAAGGGAGCAGGAGATCGACAGGCGGATTGGGGCAGCGTCTGCTGTGAAGCGGGCGCTGTACCGGTCCGCCGTGGTGAAGAGAGAGCTGAGTGAAAAAGCGAAGCTCTTGATTTACCGGTCGATCTACGTTCCCACCCTCATCTATGGTCATGAGCTTTGGGTCATGACCGAAAGAACGATATCCCAGATACAAGCGGCCGAAATGGGTTTCCTCCGCAGGGTGGGTGGTCTCTCCCTTAGAGATAGGGTGAGAAGCTCGGTCATCCGGGAGGGACTCAGAGTAGAGCCACTGCTCCTCCACGTCGAGAAGAGACAGTTGAGGCTCAGACATCTGGTACGGATGCCTCCTGGACGCCTCCCTGGTGAGGTGTTCCGGGCACGTCCCACCAGGAGGAGGCCCCGGGGAAGACCCAGGACACGCTGGACACGCTGGAGGGACTATGTCTCTCAGCTGGCCTGGGAACGCCTTGGGGTCTGGGCCTCCCTTCTGAAGCTGCTGCCCCCGTGACCCGACCCCAGATAAGCGGAAGAAAATGGATGGATGGATGGACTATTGTATTGTGATGCATCTGTAGTTTACTTCCTGCAGGACTTTGGTGGTGGTTATTTTTACTGTAATCAAGACTCATAATCTGTCATGTTTCATCAGATTAAACCTGTTCTAACATGGATCAGAGCCACAGTCTGTGGCAAGAAAATAAAAATACCTCAACAAACCTAAACGGTCCCAGAGATTTTAATATTTAAACATATTCAATCTTTGTAAATCAACAAAAATGAAAATAAATGAATCATTTTCATTTATTTTATCATAGTGTGACTTGGAAGTAGACTGGGATTAAAATGGTTTATGTACAATGGATGTAAAAGTTACTAGAAGTGTTTCAAAGCTCATCCGGATAAAGAAAAATAACTATTTTAACAGTCACAAACGTCTTTGTGTTGTTTAGCAACAGATGACATCTGCAACGTGTTTCTATTCTCCAACAATTTAAACCTAAAAAAATCATCCGATTTAATATGTTTTGAACTAATTAAACCATACTGTGGGTGAGATCACACTCTTACAGTTTTGTAATCAACACCTTTATTGAAGATGAAACATATGTTAATACCAAAGCTCTTATTCCTATGAACCTTAGCATATGTTCTGCCTTTGCATGTGTGGACTTTGAGATTAGTTGGAAATAATCTTTGGAAGTCTTTGGTAGCAGCTTCATGTGATGTGGGGAAAAAGAGACATTTTTGTCTTCCTGTCTGCCTGCAGCCGTCTCTTCATTAGTTACCTTCTGTGCGTTAGATGGGTTTGCCTTTCGACACAGGTAGGTGTCTTGTTAGTTCAAAGGCTGGCCCCTCCTGGCTGCTATCTGAGAATCAGGTGATTTATGCGCCGTTGCCCCTCTCAGAGATGACTCCTTCCCTGCGTGTTGCAGCCGAAGAGGAACACATACTGAGTCAAACAATTAAAAGCAGAACTTTCAGTCTGTTTCAGTCTCTTTAAAAGAGTTGAGCGTATCTCTTTTGGGCTGAACTTGTGAAAATCAAAGCATAAATGCGTCGGGATGGTGCGTTTGAAATAACGGGCTCCTTTGCAGACCTTTTGAAGCAGCATGAAGCCAGTTTGGATGGGCCCAGGAACAAAGGAACGATTGTGTTAGAGAACAGGATTTTTTTTCCCCTCCCTTGTGTCCCACTTCATTTAGGTTTTGTCTAAAGAAGTAATTTTCAATTCTTTTAAAGTGTTCAAAAATTTCAGACAAATCAACTCGCGCAGCAGGACATCTTGTCAATAGCAGAACTGATAAGTCTGGCCTCACTGCGGTGCGGTCCAAGAGTTGGGGAGTTTACGCATCTGGCTGGGTGGAGGATTCCTTCGTAATTAATGCTGCGGTTCTTCTTCAATTAAATAAACTTTAATTAACAAGCTGTAGCATGGATCGACCGCCCACAACCCCCATCCAGCTCGAGTCAGGGGCATGTTAAAGGCAGATAAACACTTTTGCACTAATGAAAAATTGATTGCATAGATTCTATGAGAAGGAGGTATTCCTTTGGAATTAAATGACTCCCCTCCAGAGGCACGCTTAATATTCTACAGTGTCTGCTCAGCTTAATCAGAACCATCCAAGGTCCCTCAATCGAAGAAAAACTCCATTTAGTGAGCTGGAGGAGACAGACAGTCAAAAAAACCTCAACGAAGGGAATGAGTGAGGGCAAAACAGTGGGAGTGGACTGGATTAAAGGAAAAATCATCAGGAATATGAGGAGCTACTTTATTACTTTCCTGTTACATTGTGAGCTGCAAATGATTCTGGTTCATTTATTTTCTCTGAAGTCGATATAAAATGCAGTATAAAAACTTTCCAATTTCCTATAAACATGTTGGATTTAAAAACTTATCGGGGTGTCAGTGTTTTTTTTTTTTTTGGTCATTTGATTTTCCTTTAGAAATGGTTCCACAATAAGATTCAAGGTAATTTTTTTTGTCTTCTGAAATTAAAATTAAAATTTAATCACATTTTTAAAATCTTACTCATCCCTTTTTGAAACTTAAAAAGGCAAACACTTTGTATTTTTATTTTTATTTTTATTTTTTAAAACAAAATCAATTACTTCTTGTTTTTTTTATCACCCATTTCTAAAAGGCAAACCAAATGACCAAAAGATGCACTGATCCTAGAAGTAATGATCTATTTCAACTTCAAAATGACAATTTAATAGTAATGTTGTCTTATTAGTCAGTTAGAGACTGACTTGCAGGTGAATTATCTATCGTTATTCTTCTTCAAAACCCAAATTTGTTTTATCTCAACACCACAAAATCCTGGCCCGATGTCTGCCTTTAGGACTTAGAGGGGAAAAGTCCTGATTTCATCAATCCTCCTCATTCTGAACAGAAAAGAAACCACAGATATCACTGTACCTGTCAGATGACCCCTTTCTTAAATGCTGTTAGTTTTACATCAAATATAACAGGTCACACACTTTTGTCCCGTCAGTCTACACAACATTTTCCTGAAATTTTTGGGGATCATTTATGTAAAAGAGTTGAGGGAATATAATCCACGGATGTGACCTCTGACAGACTGGTCTAGTTCAGCAGATTTAAAACTGCAATCCCCTCATGTTGTCAATCCATAACAGATGACAGGAAACATCACTCATGCCACAACACACAGCATATATAATCCATCTAACAGGACAGGTCGAAATACAAAATAAACACAATGAAATAAAACCACAATTCTGCAGAGTCATTGAAAATGACAAACAGCTGATAAACAGCATTAAAATGGTCAGATTAGATGCAATAAGGATTAATTGCATATCCATAGTAACAATAAAGGTTACTGTGTCAAAAACACTCAAAAAGGAGCAGCTAAAACATCTAAAAATCAGATTACTTTCACCAGAAAAATCAAAAAACAGTATTTAGTTACTAACCAAACAATGAAAGAGGAAGACTTACAATACCAGGGATGCATAAACATCGGTTAAACAAAAACGAGCGTCCAAATAAAGACGAGGATCTTCTGATGAATGAAAGTCAATGTGTTCTGATGGCACATGGAACTGAAACAGGAGCCATCTCTGAGACGTCTTGCAGAGTCCAGTTCTGCAGCGAGAGGAAAAACTATTATGGGATGGTGATGCGTTCAGAAACGAGTAAATAAAAGAAACCTTATGGTTGAATCATGACCTTTGACCTTAACTGTGACAATTGTTCTGGGTTCTGATGTGACCACCTGTTTGAGTCGTTGACGAGCTCTTGGAGTATATTTGGTTGGTTCACCACTGCTCCATGCTCTCTCCACTTGTGGATAACATTTCTCATTATGGGCCCCCGGAACCTCGAAGCCTTAATAAAGTTATTTTTCTTAAAGTCTTCTCTGACAGCAAAAATCTGTGTTCTAAAGATTCGATAGTAAGTCTTGTTTTGTGTAAAATCTGCACGTCTCCATCTCCCGTAAGAGCAGAAGCAGCTTGTTGAGCATTAGCTTTAACATGAAAAACTCAGATTCCTCACCAACACATCCAATCCTGTCAATTTTCTGAAGACAGCACATATCTGCAACAGCTGCTCTTCTGTTTGCAGTACTATAAGAAAGCATGTTCATTACACATCTCTGAGTCGAGACAAAAGAACCCAGCTTCAGTCTGTTAAGACGAGGCAAGTGAGGCTTCATAATTTGCCAGAGTGCTTATTTTGGAACTTTTTCCACATACAGTAATTGCAGTTCTTTATTCTTACCAGCTTTTTAGACATAGACAGGTTTTGTTTCATTTTAATAGAGCCGCACTGATAAATAATGCAATCCATGAAAATGGTGGAGCATTAAACTGTGAAAGCATCACAAACAAAAGTCTGTTTTTATTTCTTTTATTCCAAGGTAGTTATTGAGACAAATGCTTAATGTATGTTGTAAACACTTCCTGATGACAGCCACTTGTTAGAGGGATTGAAGCAGTTTGCTGATAGGATAATTTCAGCCCTCCAAAATTTGCAGCTGAAGGAAACAGGATTAAGTTAATGTGGTCTGACTCTGTAAGCTTCCTTCTTGCGTTTTTAGAAAACTATATGCTTCTATTTAACGTTTAAGATTTTATTCAATTTGTGTAAAACAGTCACTTTTCATTTTGCTTCAATGTGCTTCAGAGATGTCTTGATGTTTCCAGGCTCTGTCAATTGATGGAAATTTATTTTTTGGCAAACATTTTTACTCTTTGGATCAAACATGATGCTGTTAAGTTACAAGTTCGAATATGCAAGCATCACTTTTCTCATACTTGGGATGATGCTTACATAAGTATCCAAAGCTCCATGGATTTTTATACTTTAAATCAACAAAAAGTTGCACATAGTTGTTCAGTGGAAACAAATGTACAGATGGTTCTATGGGGTTTTACCAAATATAAGTCTTAAAAGTGTGACATGTATTTGCATTCGGCCTCCTTCAGGCGTATCAGAATAAAGGGGATAGAATACTTATGTGGTTAGAAATTTGTGTTTCTCATAAACTGTTTGAAAAAATAGCCACATGTGCTTTTATTTACTCTTAATAATAGCAGCTTCTTTTGTTGGCCTTTCACATAAATTTGAAAAAGTTCAAGGTGTCTGAATGTGTTTGCAGCACTTTCATATCGACAGGAAAAAATGTTTGCCTAATCCTCTGAAATCAAAAGTTCCTGAGAGAGTCAGGATCTGAAGTCTTTCATGTAAAATACTGCAATAAAAATCTAGCAAACTAATAATTACTGGTCACATTAAATCAGGCATTTCAGTGGTTGCAGCATTTAGCCCCATGACACAGGAAGTTCTGCAAACAAATTGTGTTTACTGTTGAACTTTTTGGCCCAGTTTAACTCTTCTGAGCAAACATCAGAGAGGGATTTTTACTTGTTTTTTAGTGGCAGATGCAGAAGGGGGTAGAGGGCTTTCACAGAACAGAAGATGCATGTTTCAGCAGCTCTCTTGTTTCTGCAACAGAGGTGTGTGTGGTGGACTGCGGTTCCCACGGCTCCTGCATCGGTGGTGCGTGTCACTGCGAGGAAGGCTGGACGGGACCAGAATGTGAGCAGAGGGACTGTCACCCACGCTGCATCGACCATGGAGTCTGCCGGGAGGGCAAGTGTGACTGCCACCAGGGCTGGACGGGCGAGCACTGCACCATCGGTGAGCCACGGTGACACACACACCTACACACGCTTCCCAGAGAGACCCAGGCCCCAGAGGGAGCTCATCTATTGGCAGGCATAAAAGGGCAACGCTGGAGTGTGAACGCTGGTATTTTCAGAAAGGGTTTGAGGCATTAGATCATTTTATACTTCTGTTGCTGCCCACGCTCTCCTAACAACCACCACAAACTAGTCAGGAGGTGTTAGTGATGTTTTCAGGGTGCACAGCTCAACCTCTGCTGGCTGGAGTCCAGTTTCTACAGAAAACTGAAACTATCAGAGCAGCCAGGAGGCGGTCTGTCAAACTTACTGAAAACCATTAAAGCACTGGTTCCCAAACATGGGAAATCTGGTTCCTATTTTTTTTTTTACAAATTATTTTAATTCAGGATTTAAAGAGTGTGCAGTTAATATAGAATATTTTAATTTCAATGTCATGCTACAATAAGTCCAGTTCAAATTAAACCAGTCTAGAGAATGCAGTTCTGTAAAAATGAATAAATGAAGCATTATTCACCTTTAAATGCTTAACCTGTGCCAACTCCTCACTCACTAAACAACTAGCCAGTAAAATCTAATTTAGCTGTAAATTTCATGTATAATTGTTTAAAGCTTGTGCCTCCACCTGACGCAGAGGCACCCTGGGAGAAGAGCCATTTCACTCATTAAAAAACCTCTTCAGTCAGAACACAACGTGCTACTCTGTTCTTGTTGAAGTTTAGATTTTATTAATTTCTCCTTCAGCAGCTTTGGGTTGTACCTTCACCTTCACCCAGGCAGTTTTATTTATTCAGTTCATAAAAGTAGCAAATCTTTGGTTTTCTACAGGCAATGACCTGCTGATCCGAATGGAAATGTTTGCTCTGCTGAGATTTTCCTCCATCTGCAAGAGTTATAAGGAAACTGATGTGAACAGAAATATTTCAATCATTTGAAGAACAGATTGCTGAAAAACAGTTTTTGTGAAAATTTTGAATATTCATGTGGTAAATCTTTGAATATTTATTTTCTTTTTTTGTCATCTGTTGCTCTTTTTTTCTTCTGCTGTACACATTCTCCCTTCAAAAGAACCACATATTAACTTTGTAATTTATATAAAAAATTAATATATTCCACCTTTTAAACTGCTGAAGTGGGTCTTCTGTATTAGTGAGTCAAGGGCAGGTATTAAGGGAGCCACGAAACCGTTGGAAAGCCTCTTTGGAATATCGTTTTTTTCCAAAATAGCAGTGCTTCACCTGGCATTAATGAGGATAATGAGTTCTGAGATGCCACTTCTTATTGACCTTTACTTCAGACTTCCTCCACATCTTCCCCTCTGCCAAAGGTCCTGTAGTTAAACCTTGACACCCAGCCTCAAACACCATTCTCCCAAGTGTCATCCTCCTGCCTCTCCATGGCAGCACATTAGCCACGAAACAAAAAGATCCAACCCTCCAAAACTCTCGAGTCCTAATTACGTATTTACAGGTTCTCTCTCAAGCAATCCCCTCTCTGCCGCCCGGGTCCACCTCTGAGGCGAGAGGAGATTGCAGTGAGGGAGTTGTTGGAAGGGTCACATTCCTGATCTTATTAATCTTTCCCTCCTCGGGGGCCGCCTCTGCACCTCATCCATTTTCTCTTTCTTTTCTTCTGTTCGAGGCTCCCGTCAGGAAAGTAACTCCATGCTTTGGACTCCCATGAATAGGCAGTGCGCTACCTTTTCTTAAAGGAACTGGGAGCTTATTTTGTCTTTCAAACTCTGAATAACTGCCATTTGCACAAAGCGCCTTTTAATCACATTACATGGTCAGCGCCTGAATGGAGCACTTCCTTGGTCATTCTTTTTCACAAGCATCTAGATCCTGTTTTATATGCAAGGCTTACCCTATTGTCAACTGCTTTCTCAGCATCGCGGTTTGCTGCGAAGGTGTTTTTGATTTGTCTCAGCGTAAAATCACTGAAGTGAAGATGATGAAATAAAAATAAATAAAAAATAAAAATAAATCAAAGCACAGAAGCAGAGAACTCTGCTTCCTGATCCATTCACATTGGACGCTGAGGCCGTACACATGCTGACAAGCAGACAGAGAAATGTTTTGATGCAGACTGGGATGAAACTGATTCAGAAGGTCCGAAAACAAAGAAAAGACAAACTGTGCACGTTTTAAATAAGAAAAAGCAGATGGAGAGTGTTAACAAAGGCTTCGTTTTACCCAAGTTGTTTTTTTTTAAACAGGAATATATTCACAAATCAAGGCTCTTTTTACCCATTAGGACATTTAGTATTGTGATTAATCACTCCAACTTTATTTTAAAAGTTTTTTACTCCTTTCACTAAGCTAGAAATAAACTTCTGTAACTGTAACTGCTGTTACTTCTGTCCATTTCTCCGATAGATTTTCTGTTTGTTTCTTCCTCTGCATTCCTTTGCCTAACTCTTTCTTATATCCATTCTCTTCTTTATTCCCTGTTTCTATGCCTGTCTGCCTCCCTCTCTGTCTCTTTCCGACTCCGTCTTGGCTTACACGTGTAGCCTTGGATTCCAGAGTTTCAGGTAAAAAGACTTTCCCTTTGTTCAAAACTTTTATCTTTGTATAAATATTTTTTTCTGTGCTTCTTATCAAACTGAACCCATGTTTTGCTTAAAAATGCAAACACTTTAAAGCAGAAATTTGGTGAACTTGCATCTTCCCTCTCTTTCATTAACACTAGTCATACAGGTAATCCTCAATAAATTATATTGTGATTTAAAGTAGATTATTTAAATTTTTAAATTAAATGTTTATTTCCTTTAATTTGGATAATTATGTCTTACATCTAATTAAAAAAAAACAAAATTCAGTTTCTGAGAAAATACAATATTGCACAAGAGGAATAAATCATGATTTTTAATGAATAACATGTCAGCCGATTGAAACGTATGGACATGTGCTGTACAGTACATGCACTCAGTACTAGATCGGGTCTGCTTTTGGATGAATTAGATGCTGTGGGAGATATTTGTACTTTTGGCGGTGTGAGCAGCTGCCAAGTCCTGTTGGAGAATGAAACGAGGAACTCCATAAAGTCTGTCAGCAGAGGGAAGCATGACCTGCTCCAAAATGTCCTGGTAGACGGCAGCGCTGATTACATGGTTCCCGAAATCATTAGTCAATCTGAAAACTTCAATTTAGACATGAAGCAGCTTTGATTCTGTGGCTCTCTACCTTGATTTGTAATTGAAATATTATATTTTCTTGAATTCCAAAAGAGTATTTGAATCTTTCCTAAACTTTTGAATCATTTAAATGTTGTGGTTCTTCTACCACACGTTTTCCCTCCTCTAAGCTTTGCATTAAACTAGACATAGCAATGTCTTAACATCCGGTTGATTCAGCAGTTGACAGACAACCATCAAGTCAGCAGTTTATTCTTTTTTTTTGTATGTTAGATCTCGTGTCAGATTCAAGGCACATAGGTTTTAATTTATGGAACATAAATATGACCTTCAATATAAAGGTTGTATGCTTCAATATTATTTATCAATCAAATGCTGCCAAATTATATTAAAGTAATAGAATATTCCATATTATTTAATTTTAAGAATTACTCATTGAATACAGATACAATTATTTATTCATATTTTAACATTGTGTTAATGGGTTTATCATTATATTCAGCCACAACTGGACATTTGTGATTTGATATGGCCCAAAATGTAAATTAGTTTAATTTTAATTTGCTTTTAATTTGCTAATTTTGATTAATTATATGTATAGATTTTAACTTGTTAAAAATTGTGTCCAAAATAATAGTTTTATTTATTTTTTTTATTTTTTTTATTTTTTGCATACGACAGTTCCAGCTGAATCCTTTGTGCTTGTGTGTTTCTGTCACATCCATATATCTGATGCACAACCAACAGCAACGGACAACAAAATTCCTTCCTTTGGCTCGCTGGGGGTTAATTTTTGCTTCAGAAACGATCTGATGGGACGCTGGAAAAGATTATTATTGTGTACAATTTGGGCAAAAAGGAGAATTAATAATTTATCAGCAAAAAGCTTTTTTTGAATTGAAAATGTTGCTTATCTTGCTAATATGAGGTTTTCCATTAAAATGTGATTATTTGTGATTAATTAATTTCAGGTCCTGCAATTACCTCAATTAAAAATTTGAGTTTTCATATTTATCTTATGTGATACTCAAATTTTCTGAGAAACTGAAGTTAGTTTTTTAATTACCTGCAATCCATAATTATAAAAATGTTTTTATTTATTTTTATTTTATTTATTTCTGACAAAAGTTTAAAATATGTATAATAAAACTGAATGCATTTAAAAACATTTTTTTTGAAGTAAGTTTTCAACAATATTCTAATTTGTTGAGATGCACCTGTATGCTGACACTCAAGCTTTGTATTAACAATCGTCATGAATACTTTGACTTACATTCCAGTTGAATTTAGAGTCCAGCTAAAAGGCGGTGAATACAACGACCTGCAGGACCTCTTCTCTAAATATTTAAGCTACGTTTGCAGGCAGCTGTGTTCCAGACACTGCTAACACTTTTTCCTTCTGCAACTTACTCTAAGTAAATGTGTTTGCCAGTCTTAGCACACTGCCACCGCAGAGATAAGTAATTTTCTTTTCCAAATGTTTCCCTTTCCTCGGATGTGTAATAGGAGCAGTCAAGATAGGATATAAAGGTAAATTGAACCACTACCCCCACAAGGGAGATTGTCATGAACAATCCCTCCCTGCTCTCTGTCTCTCCTAGCACGGCGTATATACACCTGTTTTATGTCCAAGTCGATCATAATGTTTCTGCTGTGATCCTGCTCCCCCCCCCCCCCCCCCACACACACGATATGTCCCCTCATCTCCTGTCCGTCTGAACCAGTCTCACACGAGACTCCACGGTACGTCCCTCTCCACCCCCCTCCCCCCACCACTGTCGTTACTCCCTGTGTCTGCCAGATTAAACGCCCAGAACTGGTGTGGTTTAGTCATGTTTCAGCTCCCTGTCTTCACCCTCCATTAGAAGGAATGCGATCTGGCAGCAAGTGCACTGTTTTCTGTAAATGTGGAGACTCTTGACCCCCCTTCCTTTTCTTCTCCTACTTCCCCCTATTTACATATATACTTCCTCCTCCCTTTGATGTTGCTGTTACTTCACATGAGTGTTTCCAACATCTGCAGCGAGCCGCTCCTGCTAATTATTTGCAGGCAAAGTCGATGGAACCCGGAGTGAAGGATTGCCAGCCTCTCCGATCTGAACGATACACAGAGTTCCTCCGCAGTCTGGAGACGAGAGGAAGAGTCTGGAAGTTACAGCTCCGGATAAAACTAACGAAACAAACCAGAAAAATATCCACCCATCCATCCACCCATCCATCCATCCATCCATCCATCCATCCATCCATCCATCCATCCATCAACCATCCATCCATCCATCCTTCCATCCATCCTTCCATCCATCCATCCATCTCTCCATCCATCAACCAACCATCCATCCATCCATCCATCAACCATCCATCCATCCATTGTACAATTATATTCTATTCATAGAGAAGTTTTGAATTTGAAAACAGCTCAGATAATTATAGATGATATGTTTGAAAAGTAGTTTTATATATAAAAATGTGCAGGAACTCTGTGTACATTTTTAAACCAGACAATAATTGAAGTTCTAAATAAATAAACCAGAATATATTATCATTATTAATAATAGTTATGCTCCTGATTCAGGTGGAATCTATCTAAAAAACCTCTGTTTTTCTCTCACTCCCATTATTCTAACAGCAAGTGAAAGATTTCACCCTCTTTACTCTTTTATATTTCACTTTTCTCAGTCGTTGCCCCTTCGACTCATGTGAAACGACCGTAACTTCTCACTCCCCCCCTCCCCCATCCCCAGTCCCGTCAGAGGTGTATCGTTCTGTATGTTCACTCACTTCTGTCTTCTATCATTTTTACCCCTCTTCTTCCCCCGTTTCCACTCTCACATGCCCTCTTCTGCTCTTGTCTCCTCACTCCTCCCTCTCCTCTCTCCTTCTCTCCCTCGTCCGCTCGGTCGTGATGCTTTGACAGACGGCTGCCCCGGGTTGTGCAACAACAATGGGAGGTGCGTCCTGGATCAGAACGTCTGGCACTGCATCTGTCAGTCCGGATGGAGAGGCCTCGGCTGCGACGTCGCCACGGAGACGCTCTGCTCCGACGGCAAGGATAACGAGGGAGGTAGGAAGAAGCGAACGTAGAGTACAAATCGTCTGAGAAGAAAGAACTTAACCGGGAACCGTTATTGCACCAGACAGGAAAACGACTTTTGATCCGGCTCCTTAGTGACACAGAAAACAAACAAAACAAATCAATCCTACATAAAACATCAGTGAGAAGAATATGCAAATGCAGCAGCAGCAGTGCAGATTGTTCAGCAGCATGCTCTAAAATATAAAGTAGATCAATTAGAAAGAGAGGTTGAGATTATAGTATAAATGCTCCACAGGCTGGATTTCCAATGAGACGCTTATTTGCCCGATTACAAGCCCCAGAACTTTCACAATTCCTCAGGGATACTTTAAAAATTTTACTTTGTGTCAAGTCAGCATCTCTGCTCTCACTTGAAGTTAATCTAAAAAGTCATCAGCACTCAGAGCAGCATCAGATGTTTTCAGCCCAGATTTTTCCAGGTCATCAACTCTGCCTGTCCCTTCTGTCTACTTGGTGTTTTTTTCTCAGATGGCCTTGTTGACTGCATGGATCCTGACTGCTGCACTCAGATCTCCTGCCAGGGTCAGACCTACTGTCGCGGTTCTGCTGACCCGGCCGCCGTCGCCGGCCAGGGCCAGAGTGCCGCCGCCGGTGCCGCTGCCACCGCCCAGCCCTCGTCTAAAAGTTTTTATGACCGGGTCAGCTTCCTGATTGGCCCCAGTGGCAGCCATGTGATACCCGGAGATAACCCTTTCAACAGCAGGTAAGCAGCTTTACGCGCCACCGACACCTGCTTAATTATTTGGCTCACGCTGGCTGTTTGCTGTCTAATTACCTGTGTGAGGAAGGCACCTGCGGTTGTGCAGTCGAACCGTCACAAGTGTCACACGTATTTGTCTTTGGAGTCAAGATGACGAGTTTGTTTACAGCAGTTTAGCTGCCAGAAGTGACAAGTAACTCAGGAGTAGCTTGTTCTCTGTTTAAACAGTCCTTATGGCAGAAAAACACGACTCAAGACTATCGTACGTTTGGTTACCCAACTCAGGCTTCATTCAGGTACTGGAGTCAGGCTACTTTTATTGTTGCATTAAAATAGTTTAGTTTATTGGATAAAAATGGGGGGGAAAACCCATTATTAATAAACATTGCCCCCAAGCACTTTAATTATGGCCCCCTGGGCTAAAGGTTGGGACACCCTTTGCTTGCTTTAAGTGAACAAGAATATTTTATACATTAAAAAGAAAAAAACAGTGTGCAATGTGCCAAATAACAGTTTTAGAAATCTTTATATACATATTTTATCATCAGTGGGGCAACCATCACAGATTTGTAGATCTGAAGCTGCAACTCTTAGACACAAGAAACGATCTTTGATATTAGTGAGAAGGCGTTGCTCGCTTGAAACTGTTCCTCCAACAAAAGAACATCAAACGCAGCCAGAACCTTATTCCGTTAGTTATCTCTGTATGAAAAATGTATTAAAAGTCCACATGTGGGCTTTATTGTGTGCAAATCGACACAGTTTCCATTTCAGTGTCGAGTTTTCTGCTTTAGTTTATAAATCATAACTAAAGTTAAGGTTTTTTGTTGCTTATATTACAAGAAGGACAAAAGAAATTATATTCATGTTTTTATCAGCTTGTCTCAAATTACCTTGCAGCTTGTGCAAGGTAATTTGCTCATTTAAACATTTATTTATTTATTTATTTACTTACTTACTTAAATATGTTGAATAGATAAGTTATTGAATAAGGCTATTTTACTGTTGGTTAAATGCAAGTCTATTTACTTAATTTTTAAATTTTATTATCTAGCCATTTATTCATTTATTTTTTCAAATATCTTTTTATTAATTTCGTAGTTTCTATTTAATTGGTTATTTAATTATCTAGCATTTATTTATTGTGTATTTTATACACATGCAATTTTAATTTGAACCACTTTTATATGCATGCAAATTTATATTCACCTTGAATTTGGGCCTTCACTGTCAGGTTTGTCAAAGTTAAAGGAATTGATTGAAATGTTTGATGTAAAGGACATAAAAAAAATATAATTTGTGGTTCAAGGTGTGAAGCAGGTTTTTTTTCTTAATTAAACAGGAACTTATTGCGTTCACATTTGCACAGAAACAAGTTTTTGGGGAACTGATGGAGAGGAAAATGATTACCAACTGTGTGCTGAAGGCTTTGGGATTATTTCATCCAACAGTTTAAAGTAATCCTTATGTAAATAGTGTGCTTTACTGAAAATATAGAATGAGGCAATTCCCCTCAGCTGGGTTCTCAGTAATCCTCATCCTCATTGTCTTGAGCTTACTGTCGATTTCATGTCTGGCTGTGGCATTAGCTCTATTTCTCAAAAATTTCATTTTTCTCTTTATCTTTTCTCCAAAGTCAGCTTTATTGTAAAAAACTGAATTCTAGTAGCTCTGCAAACATGCTTGCTGCTAAATGTGACAATTAAATATTTTTCCCCCCACATTATCACTGCTGTGGAAAAACTCAACTTTATGCATGAATGCCTCTTAACGCTAAAAGTAAAACTTAGTGGTGTTTGTTTCAAAGCTCTTTTTGATAACAGTTCTTGTCATGAAGTGAAGTTTGCTACGTAAAGAAGCATCTGAATCTCTGCAACAATGGCAATAAAGAAGACTTTCCTCGGCAGCGGCGACAGAGTGCTTGATGTGGGACAGAAGAGAAATTGGAAATACTTAGAGGTCATTCGTCTCCTTCTATTTTCTTCCAAAAAGAAGCCGTTGTGTGATCTGACAGAAGGGGAGCCGGTTCCAGTGTGCGGTCTGGTTTCAGAACGCGGCAGTAAACTTGTCTCTTGCACAGCAGAGAGAACAAACATGTGTTGTGGTGTAGTCCCCCCCTCCCCCCCCGTCCCAACCTTCTCCTCCACAATGGTTCCCCAGCCGTATCGCATGTCCCCACACAAGTCTCCCACTGGGTTTTCAGATGGTGTTTTTCTGCAGCCAGTGTGGGACAGTGACAGATAAGAATGCATGTACTTTATGATTCATTTCTGGAGTTTCAGCAGGTGGTGTTGCTTTGCGTTTGTTTATGGGCTTCAGTTCTCGCATCATCCGTCTGCCTCTCCAAAGATTAATAGAGACACGGGGAAGAAAGAGGGAGCCTTTGCTGGAGCTCTTAAGTAGTCTTTTTTTTTTGTTTTCTTTTCTTTTTTTAAAAAACCAGCAAATAAACGACAGCGGTGCTCATGCTGTTGATCATTCCTGTCTCATATATGTAATGACCTGCAGATTAAGTGGCCAAATGAGCACTTTTCACTTACCAATGACAAATGCTGCAGGAACGCCTTTAAAATTCCCCTCTGCAGTTCTGATATGGCAAATGAGTAAATGTTGATGGAGAAATATTACAATGTCTGGCTCCGTTTTACCTTCAAATGCAGGTCGGACCTAACAAATTACCCCACAAGCATGAATTTAGGAATGAGAATCAGTGCTATACAAGTTCTACCTCAAGGCCTCGCAGTCATGTTGAAAAATGGTCAAGGATACCAGGAGCTTAAATCATGTATGAATCTTCTGCGTCTGTGATTTATAAAGCAAATGCATAAAAAAGGGAAAAAAATACAGAGTTTTTATTTTCCAGGTGAAAGCGGGGAAAAAAGAAACTGCTGGTGGAAAGCGTTTTGACCAGAAGCAAATCCATTTACCAGCAGGAATAATATGAGAGGGGCTGGTGAATGAATAATGCCCTCCCATACAGAAGACTAACTACCACTGTGGTGTCCTGAAGTGAAGTATTTAACCCCCCTATCTGCTCCAGAGGCATTCATGTTTGGTCAGCAGTGGGAGGTGGGTTGTACAAAGCAACCCCAGGGTGTGGATGTTGGCAAAAGTACTCGTTGAAAATGTTTTTTTAGAGAAATCTCTTGTGCTTATTTGAAAATAGGACATTTTTTTCTTTCAAAACAGGAAACCTTCATATTTTGACATTTTCAGGGCTGAACATTTTGTGTTTTCTGAATATAAATTACATCTTTTTTTCACATCTTCACTTCTGAGTTCACCTTTCTAAACCTTTTCTTGGTTATCCTCCTTTGTTTTGCAGCAGTGCTTTTCCTTTTAGGAACCTTTGTTGTTTTTGTCTTTTGCGACACTTTGCCTCCGGCGTTGTATTTCGTTGTTCTGAATTGCTATAAAGTGACTCTTGACACGTCAGCCAACAAGCATTTTGGCTTCTTACATCAAGAGTGTATCTGTAACAGAGCCGAAGAGCTTGTAACACTGTTCTTGTCGATGTAATATATGTCATCATGAGTATTACCACTGATATTTTTAAAGCCTGCTGCCATGAATCTCTGGTATGACACAGGAAAAAGGAGCTTTTTAAGACCAAACATGGTTCTCTCAATAATCATGCAAGTCACCGTTCTTTCAGATGCAATTCAGAGAAACATTTTCCTTCTGCAGCATCGGACCAATAAGAATATTCATTGTCAGACTCTATTTTTTGCTTTCATTAACCACACAGACGTTGCATTGCCGTCTGAGCATCTAACTGCCAATCTTGTTTGGTTGTTATACATCTCAGGTTTCACCTTCACTGGAGAAACACCAATCAGGCTTTTCAAGTTTTCTCTGTCTGTCATACCGATTTTAATTTTTCTTTCTAAGGATTATGACAAAGACGTTTCTGTAAATTCTGTTTTAATTCTAGCAATAGAAGAGGAAAAATGTTACTGACGGAGGTACCAGTTTTAATTCCACCTTAGAAATTATCTCTTTGGATACATCAAAGCACATGCCTGTAACCTTTATATAATACTTACTGAAGTCAAAAACACAAAGTCCATTAAAGAACATGTTTGAAGATGCTTTTATGAACTGAAAATAGTGGGAATTTTTTGTTTTGATTTAATGAGCTGGGGAAAGAAAATCAGATTTTTCAGTATTTGACCTTCAGATCAATGGTCAAAGCCGATCAAGGAAAGAAATTGGCCAATATTGATCACTGGCCAATTGACCGATGCATCATTAACCTTTACCTTAGCGTGTTGCAGAGCCGATTCACTGCACAAACCAACAACACAGCCAAACATTCACACTATTCTCTAACAGAGTCCCGTCATCTGGACTTTGCTTTCTTTGTGTTCTGTCCTAGCATCATAGAAAAACAGGTGTGGGGTCGGTTGCCCTGCAGTGTCAGGGGCAAATTTGCTCTACAAAAGAGTGGAAATGGGATTTCCGCTCCACTGCACATTATGTTTTATTAAATTAATGTTCTAACAGGCAGTACCTGATCCAAGAACAATTTAGAAAGGTCACATTTGCATTATGCTCTCCAAAAAACTGACACTGAACTTACCTTAATAATGACACCTGGTGGTGGCAGCATCATGCTTTGGGTATCCTCTCCAGAAGTGACAAGGAATCTGATTGATGGAAAGACTTCAAAGAGCTTTTGATTGGAAAAAAAAGGTTCCAGCAGGACAAAAAGACCAAACGTACAGAGCCACTGTGCGGAGTGGTTCAGATCAAAGCATATTCATAGGTTAAAATGGCCCAGTCAAAGTACAGATATGTAAATCCAATGAACCTGTGAAAAGACTTGAACAATGATTTTCAGAGGCTCTCTCCATCCAGTCTGACTGAACTTCAGCTATTTTTTCATGAATAAGCAAATATTTTTATTTGTAGATGTACAAAACTTGTTAAAGCCTTCCAGCTGTAGCTGCTGCAAGAGACGGTTTTCTTATTGAATAAAGCTCTTTAAAAATGCATGATGGATTTGGTTGATTTTTGTTTAAAAGCCTGAAAACCAGGTTCACATTTATATTTTACCTAACTGCTAAAAAACCTTAACAAAAACATTAAAGTTTGTGCTGAGACTGAGAAAAAGTGTAAACAAGAGACGTAAATACTTCTGCAAGGCTCTGTGTGTAACATATAGAACACCCTTATGAAATTATTCATATACATCAGAAAAATGTAATCTGTAAATGAACTCCATTTGTGCTCATTGAATTTTTATTCACTGTTATGTCCCCATAAATGAGATGACTATCCCTAGGAGCTGTAATGGTGTTGTATGCTGCAACCTGTCAGGAAAGGAGGCTTACTCATACATAACTAGGCTTCTTTCTTTGCGTTCTCTTGAATAATAAATGCTGCAATAGAAGTGCAAGATACCGCAAAATGTTAACAAAAGCTCTTATTTGTATAAATTATGGCTTTTTAAAGCAATAAACCAACACAGTGACTGTATGGCAGCTTTTTCATGTCTAGCAGCCGCTGACGTGTGTGTGTTGGTAGCAGTCAGTGAATCATACCTCTCTCTTCATGCCGCTGGCCAACATGTGGCTGTTGTGATCCGTGGTGAAGCAGCGGCCGCTTGTTTGCTCAGCTCAGTTTCTGTTTGTTTCCTTTCACAGCTTGGTATCAGTCGTCCGGGGTCAGGTCCTAACGGGAGACGGGACGCCGCTGATTGGAGTCAACGTGTCTTTCCTGCACTACCCACATTATGGTTACACCATCACACGGCAGGACGGCATGTAAGCAATTCCCTGTTTTCACAAACATCAAAAGGTGCTGCTTGTAAGGAAATGGAGAGGTCATGCTTTTCCTGAGGTTCTCGTTGAGCTGCACGTTGTAGTAAAAGGCGTCCAACAGTGGGACAGGTGTCCTGGTGGTTGAGCAAAAAGCTTCCCTAAACAACAGCATCACATTGTGCCTTAGAACAATTCCTCATGCAAATGCCACCATGGTGGAGGCCATTCTGAAGCGAGCTGTTTAAAATGCATTGAATCAGCGAGGGTAGAATCAATCTGCCCGCGGAGTAGTAAAACATGGGATTACTGTCTGACCTTCTCCTGCTATTACCACAGATAGGTCCTTAATAATGGGAGAGCAAACACATACAAGGAAAGCGTATGTTGCATATCTCACAGGAAGGCTGAGGGAGGAGCGCTGACACCCACGACCGTTTGTCAAAATTATGAACCAGACTTTTGGTTCCAATTCAACGCATAAAGGCCATGTTTATGTGTTGCCAGTGTGGAACAAAAAGGCTTTTTGAGTGGCAGGGAGTTGTACAGCTGCTGTTATGAATCGCGGTCCCTGGGTCCCCGTATGGCTGAGGATTAGCTGATTTCTTCAGATATTCCGCCCTGTAACTCTCTGACAAGAAGCGTGATAAATGGTAGGGGATAATCACACTTGGTTAGCCAACAGATCCGCTCAGTGTGTTAAGAAGGGAGGGGTGGAGGGGCAGTATCAAAGCATGGCCTCTTGCAGCTGTGAGCTCCCCACTGCCCAAAAGAGGAGAGAGCTTGAGAAGGAAGCTGTTTTAGGTCAGCTGCACAGCTTGGCTGTTGGCACGTATGTATGTGTGTGTGTGTGTGTGTGTGTATCACTCTGGGTATGGGTGGCGTGCATGAGAGAAGTGCATATGCACTGAAACCTGCAAGTGTGTCTTTGTGCATGAGAATGCATGCGATGTCACCACACAGATGCTGCACCCCCTGGGTGTGAAGCTCAGCGACTATATAGAGCAGCACTTCAAAGACTCGCCCTTCATTTCCAAACCAGTAACTTTCCCTCAGTAACGTCGTGCTAATTAACACCAGTTCACCAGAGGAAACTCCCCAGACTCCGCCCCCCCAACGCCCTCCCTCCAAACCAAATTCAGCCATAACGTTCCTGCCACCGCCATGCCTGGTTGAACAGAAGTAATAAATTAGATTCAGTGAATGAGAATGTTAAATGGAGGCTGAATGGTTGGGACTTGTTTGAAAAAAGTTTCTCTGCTTTGGTGGTCTGGGAAAAAAGATTCTCTGTCCACAGCTCTCATCAGAAATCAAACCAATAAGATTTTTTCACCCAAATTCTGTGTTTAGGTTTCACTTTATTTATTTCACAAATCCTTCACTTTAGAAGAAAAAATATTATTCTAAAAAATCTTTAAATTAGCTAACTTTATTATACAGCCTCTTAGAAAAATACTGATTTATAATATAAGCAGTTTATAGACATGTGGAGAAACCTCTAGTAAGGATTTATGAAAATAAAATGTCTCTTATTAGCAAATAATGCACTGATTGGCTGTAAGGAAGAGTGTAGATCTTAGTTTCTACAGAATGGGTAAGTTGGGTTCCAGTCTTTGTATTATTGAATTTTATGGTATATTTGGTGTTTGAACTGTTAAAATAGCCAGTGATTTTAGTGGCGATCATAAGTATTTTAATAATTCAAGCAACAAATATACTTTAATATGCAGAGTGGAAACCATCTTGTCACTACAGCAGAATCTAACATCAACAGTCTTCTGTATCTCTGCTCTCGAAGATGCAGCCAATCAGGGGCAAGGAAAATGAATGGTTGCTTTGCAGCCTTTAGCATGTCAGGTAGCATCGCACCAAGATACAGAATTTCAGCTTATCTTCCACAGAAAAGTCTGTGCACTGCAAATAGGTGATAATCTGTATGGTAAATGATTTTAAATCATTTAGATGGTGCATTGAAACTATGAGCTAGTTTACAATAGATACAGTTCAGTAGTATTCAGTGTTTTCCACATATTTCTGTCCTGTGAAGGTTTGACCTCTTGGCGAACGGCGGCGCCAGCCTGACCCTGAGTTATGAGCGAGCGCCGTTCCCCACGCTGCAGCGCACTGTGTGGCTCCCCTGGAACGTCTTCCATGTGATGGACACGGTGGTGATGAAGCGGGAAGAGAACGACATTCCCAGCTGCTACCTGACCGGCCTGGTCAGGCCCAACCCGTACATACTGGCTTCGCCGCTTTCCACCCTCTACAAAACGTCCCCAGAGGACAACCCCATCATCCCTGAGACCCAGGTGAGCGGACGGCGCCGAGGTGACTCAGAAGCATCACCTCTCATTGTTTTTATAGCCAATTTCAAATTCCCCTCATATCTGATTGCTTTTGAATGACTGCTGTATTTTCACTCAGGAATGATCCAAGCATTCCAGGCTGCAGTTTTGATTACGTTATCTTCGTTTCACAGCGGCTTGTCTTGCTCATTTCACACAGGGTCTGATCTGCCTTTCAGCCTGCCTTTTGGGTCTTTATGGAAGAGTATCTCCCCAAATACAAAGCAATAAATTGTCTCCCAGCAGCACAGATTAATATGTTCAGTCTGTGGCCGGTTCAGAGAAATCCCTCGCTGCGAAATGTGACTGCAGCCTTTGCTTTCTCTGTCGGGACTGCATCTATCTGTGCCAGGCTTCAGCTGAGAAAAGCAAACTGCTGCGTGTGTTTTTTGTTTTTTTGTTTTTTTTTGCATAATAGCTGCTTCAGGTGCAAACTGAGACACCCTAAAAAGACAGTTTCTGTTATTAGTCATACAGTATTTGATTTTTATTCTGCTTACTGATACTAAAGAACTCATCTGCTGCCTTTGGGGTGAAGCCATTTTTCTAGCATACCACTGTAATCTGCACAGAGTTTGCAGATTGCACAGTAACTTTATAAACTGTAATTAGGGCCATTCTCTAAGTTAAATACAGACTCCCATTGCTCCTGTTAGCTGTGTGTGAGGTTTTTTTTGAATGTCTGCTCTTCACACTGTGCTTTTGGCACCAGTCTCACTGCTAATTAAAATCATAGGTGCTTCATGAGCAAGTGGCCATACCAGGCAGTGACCTCAACCTGGTCTACCTGAGCTCCAGGGCAGCTGGCTACAAGCCCATCCTCAAGGTGCTTCTGACCCAGGACCGCCTCCCTTTTGGCCTGATGAAAGTCCACCTGATGGTGGCCGTCATGGGCCGTCAGTTCCAGAAGTCTTTCCCAGCCTTCCCCGACCTCTCCTACACCTTCATCTGGGATAAAACAGACGCCTACAATCAGAAGGTCTTCGGCCTGGCAGAGGCTGTGGGTGAGTTCCTGCTGTGAAGCTGCCCACTAAAGATGTTGTGCAAGCAGAAGTTCGCTGTCAGACGCCCTCAGGCACTGAACCTCGCTTGAACTTTTAGAGATTGATTTTACTTGTTTTTCAATTGAAGATTATTTGGCCAGGGACTGCTTTGGTTACCATGAGCAATAAAGATGTAGCAGTTGGTGTGAAATCCTCAAATCCCTCCGTGCGGCGTTTTTTTTTTTGAAGGCCGACGCTTTTTCTGCTGACTTGTTTATTTTCCATGTATGATATTTCAGCAGCTGTGCAAGAATGAAAATATTGCCTATGAGGCAGTGGCCTTAAAAATCTGCATGGAGCAAGTAGAAAACAGATAATGTGGAACTATTTTTTTAACCAAATTACTATTTTAAATATGGTTAAATACGAATCAACCATCACATTAATATGTGAATATTGTAATCCTGGGTTTTATGTTATACACATTGGTTGTTTTAGAGAAGTGAATCTGGAAAACACTCATTGGGGATGGACAAAATCCCTTTTCCAGTAACGTTAAGTCTTTTTTTAAATCATCACCATCTGCAGGACTGGCTGTTATGGTTATGTTGTATAACATATGAATATAGGTTTTGTTTCTAAATGGCTTTCTAAAAGATTTTTAATGTGACTTAGGTTTAAGATGAAACAAAGAACTCAAATTGCATCAAGCAACATAATTCAATCCATTCTTTATTTTACCACTTCAATAAATACCAAGTTTTTCTAATAAAATCCAGTTCTTCACCCAGACTAAGAACTTAAAGTTTACAAGCATGAACTTCAATATAAAAAAACTGAAATTTACCTAAAGTTTCCATTTGGGAAAGACGGACTGACATCAAAATCCCAGATCTCTGCATTGATGGAGTCTGTCCAACACAGCTGATGGACAGACTCTTAAACCAGTTGTGAGCTTTTAAAGAAGTATTTTTCAATAAACATTTTCACACCTGGAGTACTGCACAGTGGACTCCTTCCTGCCTCATCACACTTCGGTATTCACAGATTTTGCTGACAAATATGATTTTGAATTACTTTAAAAATGTGATTTTTTTTTCTGTAGCTCATATCTAAAGTATTTGATAGAAGATTAAAATGATTCTAGTCTTGAAATAAAACATGTTTAAAATGCTTTTTTTTTTTTTCCCAAATTCATCTTTCAACCTTAGAGAGAAAAATAACAAAGACGGAGCCGCAGTGACTTGTTTACTTGTTTTCTGTCATCTGCTGTATTGCAAATAATCAGGAACCACTAAAAATAACCCGGGTACCAGTAGAGAACCGGCGGTCTCACCAAACAACAGATGACTGCAGAACATAAACGTCTGTCTTTTCACCAAATAAAAGTAAATATTAGCAGTTTTTAAAGATGTTAAGTAAAACAGCTGCCTTTTTAAAATAATCTGGTGTATCTTAATACCATATCACTGCTCAACCCTGATTCTCAAAGTTTCCTAAAAAACAGAAAACCCTCTCAAAAAATCAAGAATTTTGATGAGGATCCGACATTTTCATGCACCACTCGTGTTTTTAACCACATCGCAGTGATTATGATGTTTACTCTAACGGGCTCCGCTTGAGCCTTTATTGTTAAAGAGACTCACCCCGCCTTCACACACAGGTTTGCGTTCTGCTTCATTTGCATTTACACAAGATAAATAAGAAGAGAGCACATAAAATTCAAACGGAGCAGGTGAGATACGGAAACCCCACAGGTCTTCTAAAATCAACCCAGCTGGGGAGAAGTGCACAGCCAAAGAGCCAGAGGACACATAAAACAACCACAACATGCGCTCAGTGTCTGCCGAGCTGCAAGCCTCATTGCTGCTATAAGTGTCAAGTAAAAAGGTTGCAGCCCAGCTCACCGTCGGCGTCTCCTGCCATTATTTTCAGTGTCAGTGGGATATGAATATGAGTCCTGCCTTGATGTGGTGCTGTGGGAGAAGAGGACGGCGGTGATACAGGGCTATGAACTGGATGCCTCCAACATGGGAGGTTGGATGTTAGACAAACATCATATCCTGGACATCCAAAAAGGTAAGAAACGTTCATTACCTGCAGTGTGTGTGTGCGTGTGTGTGTGGCTGTGGGGCAGAGATAGGTACCTCTGTGGGTTACAGGCAGGTGGTCTTTACCCCGAATCACCGCAGTAAAGGCTCAAATCAGAATGAAATATGGTTCGTCATCCCATCTGGAGATAATAGAGGAGAGTTTTGAAGGGCCGATCACTCACAGTAATGACTGAATAAATCAGTGTGTAAGTCAGCGGGGCGCAGGGCTCGCCACGATTCAACACCACTCAGCTATTTTAGGAAGAAAACGGCTTTTTCTGCTCACGCTTCTGACGAACAGGCATCAGGTTTGATTCTCACATCATTTCAACAAACAAAGTTAATTCCTGGCATGGTGATTAGTCGCATCCTGTGTGACCGATGACGGACGTGACAAAGTAGCCGGTCTCCGTCGAGCTGCTGCCAGAGACACGCCAGAGCCTAACAGACGAAATGAAACAATCAAGTATGAAAACAGCAGCGTCACCGCTGGGTGACAGCATCATGGAGGTCACACTCGAGAAATTCAGTCAGCACACTGTTTAAGGGTTTGAGAGCGCGGCTGCAGGGAAGGCGGTAATACGGAGGCACTTCTAAGGAGTCTGCCTCTGGGCCTCAGGCTGCTGTCTGTTGTCAGTTTGCCAGACCGCTGTTTTGACATTAAAACCTCTACGGTGCACAATTGTTGTTCCAGTTGTCCGCCGCAATTTGGTTTCCTTTTCATCTGAAAAATATTCAGCCTGGCTCTATAGTCAGATTGGAACATTTCTAGTTTTTCTTTCATTGACTGGGCTGCCTGTGATTCATGAGGGTTTTGTTTTAGTGCTTATGATTGTTAAACAGCAGTGTTGGCTTAGTTTTCTCTGCTCCATGGTAGGTTTTCTATTAAAATGATTTATGAATAGGAATAAAAACAAAAAATGACAGGAATGAATCAAATATAAAAATATTCTTCATGTGTCTACTTCATGTTGATTTCAATATGTTGGTGAACTTGAACAATAAATGCATTATGCCTACAGTTACATTTATTGAGGATTTTGCTTAATTCTGTTTTTTTGCGTGCGTGTGCGTGCGTGTGTGTGCATGCGTGCGTGTGTGTGCATGCGTGTGTGTGTGTGCGTGCGTGTGTGTGCATGCGTGTGTGTGTGTGTGTGCTGTTTCCAATAAGTTTTGAAGTGGTCTGGATCTATAGTTCATGATGCTTTCTGAAACTTTTCCCTGGTCTTTGACCCTTTTTAATGCATTTTCTGTCCATCCTTGTCCATGACCATGAAAGCATGCTGTGTACTTAAAAAAATATGAAAGTGGATAATCCCAGTAGAAAAAAAAAAAGTGTCAGACTTGAAAAATAAACTCCTGCAGATGAACAGTATCTGAAATTCAGGGCTTCTGTGAAAATATTAACGATTTCCGTAAAGATATCAAACAAAGTTCTCATCTTCTCCTCTAAGTTAGGTTTTTTCTTTCAGATCATAAAGCTGGAGTGTCCCTTGGTGCTAAAACATAGTTTTCTGTCAGACGTTATTTCCCAACTCATAATTTATTGTAATTGCTTGTTATTTTCAAAAAAAATAATTTTAAAGTTCTTTCTTCATTCAGGCCTCTCTAACTCTGAGCTGTAAATAAAGCAGATATTCCTTTTAAATTGTTTTATCTTTTGTGAGATGGCTTCATCTTTTCCTATCAGAAACAAACTTCTTGGTTGAATGAAACTAAATTGAAATCTTAATCTGAAAGGGTGAGAATAACATTGAGTTTGACTTTATACACATATGATGGGGAAAAGGAGCTCCGATTTATTGAGTCACTGACTTTGCAGCAACCCCTCATACTGAGCTAGTATGAGTTAAAAGTGGAAAAGAATGACTTGTCTTTATCAGAGGAAACCTCCAACAGAACCAGGTCAAGTATGAACGTCGATCTGCCTCCATCAGCTGGGGATTAGACGGGATAGAGAAGGTACGCAGAAAAGACTGAAGCTCTAGTCCAAGAGTATTTTCTACGGGAAAGAAAAACTGAGTACACAGAGTTAATGAGAGCTTCCACTAAAGTTAAGCTAAATTAGGCAGATACTTAATTCAGATGTAAATATTTTTTGAAGTCGAAATGTGGATCAGTTTAAGCTGAGACTAAATACCGTGTAAAAAAGTACAAAAAGTGTAATCTTCCAACCTTAAAATCCTGATCTTTTGACAAGGAGCCTGTGTTTTTCTATCAGATCTGTCTGATGAGACCAATCTGGACTAATAGTACAAAAATTCAGAGCTTTTCAACTCATATTACTCTGACTTTTTATTGTTGGAAAGGCACTACCACGTTTAGAAATTAAACTCTGCCTTGACAACATTCCCCTATATTTGTCTTTTAAAACTGTGTATGTCACCTTAGTGTATCATTTTACATTAGGCTATGACTAAAGTATTTTAAAAAAAAATTAAATTCATCATTGGCTGTCAAGCTTGGTACCAAACCTGGAATTGACTCAAAAGGTAACATAACAGATGGCTCAGTTTCAAACTCATAAAACATCTGTTCTATTGACAAAAATAATACATTTACAAAGAGTTAGGATGTAGGTTCCCTAAAGCAGCGTTAAGATATTTCTTCATTTGAGCCAGTATTTAGTTGAGTTAAACAAACAGCCTGTTAATAAACCCTTACATTTCACCTGTTTGTATTAACTCCTTAGATTAGTTCTTTCTTTGGAGATTGAGAAAAACCCCCGCCTTCGATCAGGTAGCTGTAAAAGTGAAACATGAGGTTCTCCGCTCCGTAGGGTTGTGTTCTCACAGTTCGAGGTCACACACTTTAAGTGTAATTCAGTGTAGGAATATTGCACTTTTCTGATTTACGGCTCTTTGCAGAGCTGCATATTCGAAGGAATTTTCTTCAAAGAACAAAGATGGATAAATCGTGCTTCATTAAAGCTTTTAGCCTCCAGAAGCTGTAGGGACACGGTGAACGTGTCTCATAGCTGAAGCTGTTTAAAGAACGAGGTGTTCTTTGTTCTGCTCGGCTCCTAGATGCTGCTAAAGGTTCCTACAGGCCATAACCTGCACTGCACACCATGGATGCTGCAGATAAATGTTTTGAGTACTTAAAAAAGGTTTGCTGATGATTAAAGTTTAAAATAAACAAGCAGTCTTAGTTCTTAAAGACCCTGAGGAGTTTCCCTCAGCTGTGATGTAGAGTCGGTTTTAAAAGGATGTGCTCACTGGCTCTAGAGGCTCCTTACAAATCCTCTGCAGCCTCCAGACACACAACTATAAATCTGCCTCTTACTTATTTCATTTAGGCAAGATTCGACAAAGTTTAGGTAGAAAATGCTAAAATAATTTTTGTGACTTGATATTTCAACATGTAGAGAAGCTCTGGATATAAGGAGACATGTTTATGTTACATATTCCCTCAGTGTAGTTTTATTTTTAAACCTTCTCAAGAGCATTAACGGATAGACTTCTGTTCGTCCTTTAATGCTAAACATCTGTACTACATGCATAATGTTGCAGAGAATAAAGAAAAATGTATTTTTATCAGATAGGATGCAGAAAACAGAGACTGTTTCTTCGACTTTGTCCTGCACCTTGTCAAGCAACAAAAGAACAGAATTCCAAGCTCATCTCCAAACTTGATCTGTCAAGCCATTCAAAACCCAAAGTTTGTGAAGTGAGTGAAAGAAAACAAGAATATGCTTGTAGCTCGTGTTCTGGCGGTGCATCCTCGTTTCATCCGAGCCGTCTCAAAGTAGAGCGCACCATCTCCAAAGCCTTCACGGCGGCAGCGTCTCAGTTGGAGTTGTTGTGAGTTGCATTCATGATCAACAGATAGCTGCAGCATGTGATATGCAAATACTTTGCTGCATCCTTTATTAGATTGAGCCATACTGCGTCGGAAGATGTCAGAAAACCAAACGTCGCCCTGCTTTAAGAACCGTCATGCTGAGGGCTTGTTGTTGTACACGGGAGCAGCGATTACAGAAATAAAGCACAGACCAGATGGCGCAGAGCGTTTCCTGTGCACTAAATGTTGCAGTCTCCCCAAGGCTCCATATCCTCACATTTTTCACTTGTCCCGTTATGAAAAAAAATCACTGCAAAGTCTGTCTAAATTTAAAATGCACAAAAATAGTTCAGCAGACTCGTGGCTTTCTGTCTAAATTACTACCTCTGTTTGACAGGCGCTTAATATCGGTGCAGAATAGTTTCAGTCCTGTCAGCTCAACCCAACACAGCATGCTTGGAAGGACTGGATGTTTTTTTATCCACAACTTTGGCAAGACAGTTTATGAAAAGTTCACCATCCTATCTTCACTGCTAGACAGCAGTCTGAAATAATCTCAGCTGTGTTTGTGACAGTTTGTGCAGTGCCTTGCAGAAGTGCCCTCAATGTATTGAGATTTTAATTTTTCACCAACATAAATTGCGAAGCAGGTGGAAAAGGGCTAAATGATTATTTATGGTTTTTACAGACACAAATCTGAAATCAATTAGAATTGGTTCTCTTTGAGTCACCTGGCTAAATAAAGGCAAAATAAATCCATTTGTGCACAGTATGCTACTTTTTCTACAGAAAAACTGAAAATGATTCATTGTAAAATAGATCTAGATCAGTAAGATCTAAATATGTCTAAATAAGCCCTCCATGATAAATTGTCCCAGATATTAATGTGATAAATGATTAAGTTATTGTCTGAGATCATTTGCAAGTAATATGATAATGGCTTAACAATGCCAGTCCACCGTCTCAAAGATCAATAAACTTTAATTTTGTAAAGAACCCTTAACACTGGAGCTGCAGATATTTCAAATATCCAAAATAAATAAACAAAACGACCAAAAACAATAAATATAAAATGGAAATTAAAACCACACACAACAGAAAGCATAAATAAATGGAGCGTACATGAAATCTCTTCTACAAAACTTGTGCCAAACTGCAGCTGGACTTCCTGGTAGATTTAGATTTAAATTAATCTTTTATTGTTTACACGTGTTTGAGTGGAAGAAGTGTTAATTTTCTATTCACCCAGTTTAAACTGGATGAACTGAAAATCTGTGAAACGAGTTAAAGATTAGGATGATGGTGATGAAGGTCTCCAAACTCAGAAAGGTATGTTCTCCAAATGTGAGTGGAAACCTGTAGACTGCTTTTCAGCAGCAGGAAGGTTTTTATTGCTATTTTGAAAATAAAGACATTTCTAATACAGTATTAATATTTTTTGATATTTTAGTAAAAAAAAATATACATATATATTTTTTTTAATAATATGTCTTTTGCATTGCTCTTTTATATTTCAGTTGATGCTTGTCTCATTTCCTGTCCATAATAAATTTATTTTGTAAATTAAAATTAAATATCCCAGAATGTGAATAATTAAAGGTTTTAATTTATGCTCAGGGGCAACATGTTGGCGAAGTTGGTGCCACTGTTGCCTTGCAGCAAAAACGTTGCAGTTTGAGTTTGCATGTTCTGCTCCTCACAGTCCAAAAATAAATGGAACTTCAGTATGTGTGTGTGTGTGTGTGTGTGTGTGTGTGTGTGTGTGTGTGTGTGTGTGTGTGTGTGTGTGTGGGGGGAAAGGTTTTAGTGTTTTTTTTTTTGTTTTGTTTTTTTTTTTGTTTGTTTTGTTTTGGTTTTTAATTCACCCAAATTAGTTTTCTTGCAGTTTTTCATTCCACATTGAAGGATTCAGTCAGGAATCAGGCTTTTAAAAATTTACTGGTTTTGGGAGGGAAATTCAGCTCGATATTCTCAGTCGACAAGAAGATGAATCCAAATATCACTGTTTGCCTTCGTTGCTGCTCGAGTATTGATTCTTTAATGCTCCACGGCTTGACTAATGTCCTTACCAGACATGTGAGCAAGCAGTGGTCCTACCGCTGCACTGCAGTTTATCTCCAAACATTTGCTATCTCGCTTTGTTGTGATTCCTGCTTCATATTTGCTCCACTTGGAACATCTGAGGAGTTTTTCCTCTCATTGTTTGTGGCGTAAGGCCTGAACAGAAGCTCCTCTCCCCCCGCCTCGACTCCAGAGCCTGTCAAACCAGATAAGGCAAATTGCTGGTGTCTGCACTGTAGTCGTGTCCTCCTGCCCCTAGTTTCTTCGTTACAAGTGGATATGCCTTCTCCTCAATCTGCAGCTTGTCTCTATCTTGGGTAACATAGCCGATACTTATTGGACACAGCCAGGGTTCAGAAAGGCTGTATTTGTGAGAGTAAGCACTGTATGGCTCACACACATGCTGCATTTTAAGGAATCAGAGGTCTGCTGCTTGCCGTTAGCCTCACACAGGATCAGCGGGGCTCCGGGTGGCACGTTGAAGAAAGACAGCAAAGAGGAACAAAGAAGGACAGGGTGCAATTAAGACACACTCCCTTTCGTCCCCTACCACTCTCTGTGCTCGCTGCGTGTCACCAAGGTGACATTGCTCAGGGCGCTCCAGTTTTTTATCACATATGGAGGCTCGGCCTTGCGCTGGCGCCATTAATCATCTCAGAAGCTGTGATGTCAACATGAAAGACGTTTTTTTATTTCCCCCCACATGATTCAAATTAGCCTTTTATCAAACAAATTATTACCTGGTGTAATGTCTCCCAGGTAGGAATGGATTGTTGTTGGCCAGCGCACTCAGGAATTATGATTTCTGTATGCAGGCAGCAGGCAGAATTTGTGCAGATGACATCCTGGCCCTTGCTCAATAATTCATGTAATGACTCCTCTTCTAGTTTTCTATTTTCATGGCCTTCAGGCCTCCTCAGTGTCTCTTTCACCATCAGTTTTATAGACAGTTATATTTGGACTGTTTGACTGTCATTGTTTGAGTCTCTGAGTAGCTGCAGGTTTAGCTGCTCCTGAGTTAGACATCCGACTACTACCGATAACAAGCAACCTAAAAATAATGGCCAAAATGATCCGTTAGGCTGTTCCTGCAATTTAAAGCTCTTTTAATGAGATGCCAGAGGAAGCGCCACTGCCGGTCAGCTGGCTGAAAGAAGACGGCCAGACCTTTCTTTAACTTAAGTGAAAGACAAATTTGACTGTTTGCAAATATTACCAGTTGAAAATTATAATGTCTGATTTGACCTTCCTTACTACTTGGCTTCTTCGCATCTTTCCCTTTTTGGTTCCCTTTCTTTCCTTATTTCCTTTCATCTTTCCTGCTTTTCTTTTTTGTCCTTTTCCCTTACCCTCTTTGTGTTGTATCTCTTCTTTATTTTCTTTGTTCTTTCCTCTTTTGTCTTTATTTATTTATTTGAGTCCTTTTTTTCTTTTCAATTTTTCTTCAGTCCTTGTATCGAAACTCATTTTCTTCTTTTGTCTTTCTTTCTATTCTTCATGTAGTTATTTAGAAACCCAGATATTATCTATTGCAATAATTAATATACCTTATAATTAGATCAGCCGTAGGGACAGCTGTTGCTCTCTGTTTTAATCTTGACCTGTGACATCCTGTGTTTGAAATGGTTTTCTGAAGAGCGTCGTATTGTAAGTCTGGGTTATCTCTGTGGTTTCCATACAGTGAGACTCTCTGGTTCTGTTTATTCACCTCGAGTAGAGAAGCCATCCATCGTCTCTGAGCAAGTAACTTCTCCCCAGATTTTGAAGCCGCCTCCACCCGTTCATGTTTCTAATCGATGAGCAGACATGTCCCGAGCGGCTGATCCATTCAGCTGCCATGCTTGTTCTTTGACTTCTCCCCTGCAGAATCTGTTGGAGGACCTCGCTGCAGCCTGTGCAGCAACGCAAGACGTTGTGAATAAATTGTTTTACTGAATCTCGCTTTTGGGAAATCATATCACAGTTCTCTGAGTTCTCATCCAGACTTAGAAGTGCAAAATAGTTCTGGATGCATGTTTGTGGAATCCAAAACCCCTTTTTAGTGGCGACACCGTAGGAGTCCCCTCCCCCCCCCACTAACACCACCTCCTACAGCCTGGAGCTTCGGATAGTCACAAGCCAAATTCCCATCAGTGGAGCTCTCCAGCTGAGACATCGCAAGCTTGATCCTCACAACAATCATCAGCAGTAATGTGTCATGGCCAAGTGTCCTTGAGGGAGGGAAGCTGAACCTTAATCTGCTCTCTCACACTAAGCTGGCAGAAGACATTGTGTGTGAGAGAAAAATCAAAGTAAAAGAGTACAGTGTCAATAGTAAGTGTGGGTGTAATGGTGGGGGGTTGCTGGTGATTGATAGCAGTATTTAATCTATTCCATTACACTGTCTAATAGCCTATGGGAAGACTTGTGTGTACAGTAAACTGTGATGGAAGTGTAAATGGAAAGAACGGGAGTGACTTGCCAGGATGACTTCAGCATCCTTCTTTTTAAATTCTTTGAAGCTGAACGTCTGCCAAACTGTGAGACGGCTGCAACGTTGACACTCATCCATGTCCTGCACACCCAGCTGCTGCATCCAGCATATTAGCAACATTGCTGTCTTCCACGTGAATGTTAAGAAGTCATTACGCTAACAGACATTAAAATTCAGATCAAATTATACAGCTTATTTGTCACTTCTGATGTGTTCATTTTTTCCCGGGCTCAGCCTCAACCCTTCAGCTCACCGAGTGTTTTCATCGCGCTGTGTGTGTTCTATTCAATGTGCCAACAAATGGATCACAGTTCAATTAAAGTCCCAAGGTCACAGGTTTCCAGGCGCTGCGCGGAGAGCTCGTCCTGGACCTATTTGTCTTGGTTAGAGGCTCATGTATAATGCTGTCGGGTACAGAAGACGAATTGGTCAGATCGTCAGGAGTCTCGCTGGTCTGCGTCTTCATTTGAATTTGCCCTTCAATCAGCTAAATCAATGAGAGGAACTAATCAGAGGAGGGACAAGCTGCTCACTTAATTTCACATATATTGAGGGTTGCAGTGTCTTGCGGTGTGGCTCCGTGGGACTACAGCATTATGTGGCCGTTCAGTGGTGTCATAGATCCACTAATTAGGACAGAGGCAGAGTGAAATCACACAAGTTGCTGGATGTGAATAATTAAGTGCTCCAAGCATGCACTTCTTCCCTTTGATGTGTTTTTTTCCCACTTTGAAGAATGTTCCACCATACCCCCCCACCCCACCGCGCTCTGAAGAAAGCCTGTTATATCAGCTCCTTGTTAAAATATTAATCTGTTATGACTCACCACATTTAGTGAGTCCTCGGCGTAACGTATGGGCCGTCATTAAGACGGTGTCCACAGCTCCGTGTTTATGTTTACTGCCTCTCTGTGACTTGGGGGAAGCGCTCTCCCTGTCAAGTTAGAAGAGCATCATTTCTTATAAAATATGATTCAGCTTCATGGAGGGTTTTCAGACATCTGCTCTGGCGGGGCCGCGGCTCTGCCATGCTGATGGTCAGCCTCCGGTCCCTGAGCTGTTTAAATCACATTATTGTCTGAGCAAGAGGTTATGTGGATTAGTTGTGAGTAGCCATTGTCTCACCTGCAATAGAAAAAATCTGTTCTCAAGTGAGAGTCAAGCTAAATACTGAGGGAGAATTAAGGCCCCCCCCACCCCCCTCCAGTTTGAAGCCGAATTATGTAAATGTCATATTTTCTTTCTACAGACATCCAGCTGGTAACTACTATAAACATCCCAAAGATAGTAATTTTTACAACAGACAGAACTGCTGTATTTTTTTTCTTTCCATTTCAATAATTTGTCTCTAAGGAACACCAAGGACAAAAACACAGCATTAATTTCCTTGATATTATTTAGGGGTACAATGGTAATACAAGCTGAAGGTGTATTTCATATTTTATTGGTACATTTGTAGAGAATTGTGTATAGTTATATTCAAGAGATTAAGAAACTCTGTCTTGTTTATGAGTGAGTGAAAACTGGAGCAGGAGATTGATGGGCAGATTGGTGCTGTGTTTGCAGTGCAGCGTTCTGTTGTGATGAAAAGAGATTTAGTTATGAACTCTGGGTAGTGTCTGAAAGAGATCATGACACAATTGATCAAAATGAGGGAAATGAGGAATCGGCTATGTGTCGATTCCTAGTCGACACATAGCCGATTATCTAGAAAAAAAAAAGCATTCTCATGCGTTTTGGCCATTTATCCACACAAAAGCTCCACTTAATATCACTAAAAATGATTATTTATAAAAATTCAGACCAAAATAGAGATTTGTGTTTGCCTGTGTACATGGGAAAACAGATTATATTTTAATATGTTTTTTAAAAGAAGTTTGACATACAGTAAATATCTGTCCATGCAAATGAGCTTCCTGGCACCAGGTCTGATTCCTAACAGGAACGGACAGATGGACAGACAGATGTGCCTTATTTGTCTCTGTCCTGGTCTTTCACTAAAACCTAAGTGAAATGTTATAGGAACATTAAACATTGAGTAGAATGCTGGGGACCAAAAACACATAAAATAATTGTCTTCAGCTGTCAGTAGGTATTTGGATTTGTGTGGTCATGCAAATTCATCCTTATATTTTTGTACCAAATGCACCATGAATACAGTTTCATTACTAGAACTGAAACCTTAATCCATACCGTTTGTTTAGCCTTTTCTCGTAATAAACAAATGTACTGCCATTCAGTCCATTTAGTCCGTCTTTTCTACCTGTCATCATATCCTCTGGTTAGATAACTGAATAATGAGTCCAGTGATGTTGTGCCAATAACAAACAGCAGCCATGCTTTCACACCTTTGAATAACTGCTGTGCTGTTTCCCAGGAATCCTTTATAAGGGCAGCGGCGAGAACCAGTTCATCTCTCTCCAGCCCCCAGTGATTTCCACGGTGATGGGGAACGGACGGCGCAGGAGCATCTCCTGTCCCAGCTGCAACGGGCAAGCTCAGGGCAACAAGCTGCTGGCGCCAGTTGCTCTGGCCTGGGGCATCGATGGAAGCCTTTACGTCGGCGATTTCAACTTCATCCGCCGCATCTACCCATCTGGGAACGTGACAAGCATCATGGAGCTCAGGTAGGAGAAAAATGGCAGCGCATTTGTAAAGTTATAGACTCAAAGGTTATAGATGCATACATATAAACAAACAAACTATCTACAGCTAAACATTTAATCAAATGTGTGAATATTGAGGTGTAACAAAACAGAAAGTTAAAAATGTATTTCTGTCACCCATAAATTTTTCAAATCACTAAACCGACTTTTACATCAGACATAGAAGAAATGTATGATTTCATTTACTGAAATAAACCCAACCAATCTGCCTCAGACATGTTCATTGTTGTCACATACGTCTGACAACAATCAGAAAGAATACTTAAAGTATATTTATGAATGTTTTATGAACATGACAGACAATAAAAAGGGGGGAAATTTACACAGTGCACCTTCACTGACCCTTAAATTATGATGTAATAAAGGATCTCTCTTGCCATTGCTGTAGAGTTCAGCATGGTGAGGGAAACTAAAATGGCACGGTGGACAGACTTTTAATTCACACACATCTTTCCACTCCTCATAGAAATTTGAAATCTTTTCCCCATCCATCTCCATAATTAGGAAAGACATCCTGTCTTCAGCGTGTAATTGGGATGATTTACGTCCTCATGCCAAGTTGGCTTCTCTCCGCAATGACTCTGATTCGGCCAGTTGGCTTATTTTAAAGTGGCAGATGTTGATTAGATGTACATTGGGCTTTCACCCTCCACGAGACGCATACATGACAAAAATAACATGAAAATCGCCTTAAAATGATGGTAGGTCACTGCACTGTTGGCTGTCTGTTCACTGATTGAGAGATAATATCAGGATTAAAAGGGTGAATGTTTAGAGCAGATCTGAATTGGAAGGCGAACATGCTAATCCACCCTGGAAACCTGCTAATGCACCTGCACAGGCAGCCGCCTCTACATAACGGATGTTGGAAATGATGTAGCGGTTGGATGAAAAGCAGGGCGCCGCTATAAACCAACCTGCAGGCTCAGCAGCACTTTACCAGACGAATAATGGTTTACATCTCCAAGCAGCTCTTTTACAAGAACAAGAGGCTAAGAACTCATGTTAGCTTTGTTAAATTAAATAAAAAAAGAGCCAAATCTCTTTGCGTCACACTGTAGAAAGTCCAACAGTTTTAGAGAGAATGTTGTGTCAGAAATTGATCGTTTTAGAGCAAACATGCACTTGGTTTCAGTCATGCCGCCTTGCACAAATGGAAACATCCTGAACCTCCTTCAGCCAGTGTTCGCTTTAAGCCTGTGTTTATATTTTGGCTTCAGTGGTCAATGTAGCAAATGGCTGAATCAATATTTCAATATGAGCGGTCAAATTGAGAATAGCAGTGGTAATACCGGATGGTGCTCCATGAACACAGGAGGACATGTTTCCCTCTCTGTGGGTAATAACTCCACCTCTGCGCCGTCTGCCAAACGGACTGTCATTGCATGTGACCTTCTCTGCTGGCTGTGTTGATTCTTCAAGGGGACGACTTTGACTTTCTTACTTTCTTCACCAAGCTCTTGTCTGCCCATTTTACATGAGTTTTGCTGAGATCTCACAAATCTTGTAAAGTTTAAACATAAATAATGAAAAATCTACTGGAGACATCCATAAGTCAAAGAAATGGCAAAAGTGAGCCATATAAAATACTAACAAAACATTTCCAACTAAAATATTTCATTGTCTTTATTCTCTTTCCTCTTTTTCTTCTGCTTCCACTGCATCCTGTCATAGAAATAAAGACTTTAGACACAGGTAGGTAAATTATTCTTGTGCATGTTTTATTCAGTCCTTTCTGCATGTCACTGTCTCTGAAAATACTTGAATTACTCGGCCTTTTGTTGCTGGATCACAGTGAGAAGCATTGACTGGAACTGTGCTACATTTATTTAGATTTTATTTTATACACTGATACTTTGTGACATTTTCCAGTTATGAATCTGAGCAACAATGATTACATGTGGGGTTCCTCAAGGCTCCATTCTTTTTTTGGCTTTAAAATGCAATGCTGGAGATTAGCGATCAAATAGTCAGTTAGACAAAATGCCACGGAAAATGCAGAGCAACAGGCTCTGTGGTAGACTGAGACGAAATGAAAATGCTGGAATAAAACATTTCCTGTCTAAATAGGATGCAGAGAAAGTTCTTCATACTTTTATTTTCAGTTTGAATCATTGCAAATTTAGATTATTTCTCAGGCTACTTATTTGTAAAGAATGCATTTAAATATAAAATTGATCTAGTAAGGCACTTAATAATATTGGGCTCTATACTGTGAATTAATTAGCAGTAACAGACTCTAAAAATCTTAGACCATCATCTCCTTTGAATCAGGACTGAAAACATTACTGTCTTCTGCAGTTTCCATATAAAAGTCAACAATTATCTCATCAGTTCATTTTCAAAATGTTTTAGTCCAACTATTTATTTTTTAAAATGTACATTGTAACACTTTTGAATAGACGATTTCTGTTTTTAAATGCAATTTCCTTTACATTTTTGTCCCTTTCTTTAATTGCAAAGCCTTTTAGATAGCTTTGTCTACGAATGGTGGCACACAAATAAATTTTACTTGCCTTTTACACATTTAAGCACCGGCAATTGACTTTTGTAATTATAGCAAATCAGTGATGGTTTGATTACATCTAAACACGAGGGAAAGCACACAGATTTTCAGAATTAGTACATCTGCTTTATGTAAAAGAGGGAAACATGCATAAGGAGCCTTAACCGATTTGAAAAATTATGCAGAAATGCAAAGAGACGCCTACATGTCCAACATCAGAGCTCTGAAATAAAGTTCAGTATCATTGCAAAGCTTGTAATTACATTTCTAGTGATGGTGTTTGGCAGATGTTCTCATCCGGAGGGCCTTGCACCACTGCTCTGTATTCATGAACATGGCAACATCACTGCATCAAGTGGAGATGCTTCTTGGTAGCAATTAGCTTCTCCCAGTGATTAACATGACAAGAGCAAGAGGTGCTCCAGACAGTAAAACTGCTGTAACTTTATTAAGCTGGCTGTCACGGCAACACCTCTGGTGAGATGACCAGATTATGGGAAATGGATGAGGGACCTTTGTGTGAATTTCAAATCTAATTTGCCTGATTCATGCAGTGAACTCAGATTTCCTGATCATTTCAAACACTCAGCTGAATGAAAAGGCTGTCGGGCCTAATGAATTCAACACTGCCATGTGTTAATTAGACACTGAGATAGGTTTAAAAAGGTGTAAAACCCAACACTGGATGAAAGGAATACTGAAATGTGCTGCCTAAAGGCTCTTAAACTGGCCCTAATTTCTTTATTCTTTGCTTTTTTCGTGGCAAATCTAAAAGTCTGCCAAGGCGTCCTGGAGCCTAATCTGAAATTCTAATAGGTGGAAACTGAAGATTAAAGATAATTTGAAGCACAAGATCATTTTAAAATATTAGAAGAAAGTTTGTCTCTTTGGAAAGAGAATCTAAAGAAATACTGAGAGAGTTCTGTGCAGTGCTGTTTTTGTGCAGCACAAATAAAGCAGCAGTGTGTGGAGCTTGGAGACAGAGTGACATGCAGCAGCTTGATGCTTTGAGAGCTGCTGAATTCCAGATCAGTCAGAGGTTTCTGAATCCCTACAGGCCAATGCCAGCTTCCAGGACTCTGTGATTGCCTGACCAGGAGGTGACTGACACCTGTGTTAGCACCTGTGACAGGTTTGGTCACACTGTTGAGATGTGCTGAAAAAAATGCAGGAAACTTCAGGAAGAAAAAACTGATTTTCAAAACGAACAAAAAAGCCTGTTAGTAATTTCAAGATGTTGTAAATTTTCTCTTTAAACTTCACGTGTTTTACCATCAGAAAAGTGCACAAAGGTAATATTTGTTGCATAAATGTTTCATTGAACCGTAAAACACAGGAGCTAGGTGTCTCATTTATTATGTCCAACCCCCTGCAGGTTGACTGTAAAATAAGGGGTTACTAATGTTTGACTTACTGAATTTTTTATAAGATCTCAAATAGTGCCCACCTATTTTGAACATTTACTTGGACTTATGATGGCCGTCAAGTTTTATGACCACATCTTTATCATTTTATAAAGATGTTTCATTGCCACATTTATTTCGCCGCCACATTATCCAGATCCAGGGCCGAACCGGTATCGACTGAAGTGCCATTAGGCTTCAGTGCAACCGGAAAAGCAACATTTACAACTGCACAGTGAAGCAAGCTGATTTCATTTTTATAGCCTCTGCTTTGAGCTCTTTAATTTTCCTTGAGTACCTGCTAGTTTAGCCTGAGGTCAGTTGTTTTTGAATACATCTCGTTAAAATCCAATGTCGTACACACAATTAGTTTGCATGCTTGATTATTATGCAGATAAAAAAATATCAGTCATGTGCTCCATCATGTGTCTATATTTACACTGCAGAAGGTTATTTAACTGTAAATAAGGCAAATTAAGCAGAAAGAGACGCCATTAATCGTTGAGCTTTGTCAACATAAGCCAGTCATTTCTGTAATTTCCAGAGGCTTCTCCCCACAGGAGTCTCATAACAGATGAAATGATCTGGCACATACGTTGTCATTTCTGCTTTGCAAACTGGAACCCCGTGGTGGTGGTATCCGGTTAAATTTAGTCCCACTTCCATGTTGCATCTTTCTGTTTTCCAGTTTTTCTTTTCATCCTCAAAGGTTCAGCCGCTTTTTTTTTTTTTCCCCGGCTGTTGGAATTTATAGAGCTTCATCGCAGCATTAAAAATTCACAAATTAAGTTCATTATTGGTTCACATGACAATGTTGCTTCTAATTTAAAGTTGATCTGGATTTTAAGCAGCATCTGTGTAACTACAAAGAAGTTGCTGTTAATTAGTGATTTAGAGCGCAGGATTCACAAAGTAACATGCTTAATGACAACTACCCAGAATGACTGGCTGTAGTCATTTTCTGTAGGTTAGTTTTAACATACAGTGATTTATTCCATCATGCTTGTGTTTGCTTTATTTATCTTCTATTATATTTGCTGTTATGTAGAACATCAGTTATTTTATTGTTTCAGATTTCTTTATAGTTGTCTGCAGCCAAGGAGAAAACCTCAGAGTCAAGGCTTTGTGGTAAATGAAGTGGCCTTTTTATATTATCAGCTGTAATAGAATTATAGGTGGCTTATGTATTTCAGCATAAAATAGGAGGTCACAGAGTCACAGAGCTGCTTTTTTCTTAGCTACAGGTCCTTTGGCTTCATTGGACTGCAGATATATTTCCTGTTCAGACTGGATTTGCTCACCTAGCTCACATAAACACCTGCCAGAAGGAGCAGATCTATAATTTTGCCTTCAGATGGCTTGTGATTAAAGGTGGCGTTTCTGCTGAGATTGACACAGAGTGTAATATTTAACAGAGTTGGTTATTTTATTGCTATAGATATTCCCCGTGTCAACTCTTAACAGTGAAAGTTATGTTGTGCTCAAATTGTTTAATAAACTGAGGAGTGGAATTGTGAATTTTATAAAGAACTTTCACCTGCTTGAACATGTTAGTTTCTTTGTCTGCAGGATGTTTTAGTTCAGGCGATTAATCCGCTGCTCAAAGTGCCATTCAGGCCTTTTCCAGGCTTTATCTGCCTGTAAGATTTAGGAATCTCTGTGGATCTTGATGAAGTAGAGCTTACAAATAAGATGTGTAAACATGAGCAGCAGTAAATTCAAATTCATCTCTTTTTGCAGGAGCATCATTGCAAACCAAAAAAAATAAATAAATAAATAAAACATATTGTATACATTTACTGTTATTTTTCCAACCAACTGGAAAACATTCCATCTTCTCTTATGACATTTAAAAGTTAGGCGCAGAGTTAGGGTGCTTTAATCAATCCTCTTTGCACAATCGCTCGAGATGGTTTAGAGTCCTGGATTTTCTCTTATCCTCCAACTCTGAGCTCACCCTCAGGTTTTTCTAATGGATTTAGGTCTGGGGTGTGTGATGGCCAGTTAAGAAGCTTGATTTTGTGTCTGTATATCCATCTGGCCTCATGTTTGTGATCATTATTCTGCTAAACAACCAATCGACGACTCATTTTCAAACATATGACTATTTATTTCTTCTGTCCTGGTGTATCATGGTCAATGATGCCATGAACTACAACAGGCTCAGTTCAGTTTATTTCATCAAAGGCAGCACAGTAAACCACGTTACATGATAAAAACAAAGTCATTGCTGTTTTTCATGTGGCTTTGCTAGCCACAGGTTAATTTGCAAACCCAGTCTGTTGCCCACAGCATAACAGAACCTCCAACATACCTAAATGTTGGCAGGATGTAGACATGCTTTGTTTGTGTGGAGCCCATCTGGGGGATTTATGGCCAAAAAACTAAACCTTTAAGTCCTCTGATCAGAGAACATAGCGGCAGTTAGCAAACTCTTGATTTTGGCTAAAATAAATGTGGATCCTCTTTCAGTTTAGCGACTGGTGCTAACAGAAATGAGCCTCTGTGTCACATTATGACATTATGAGTCTGTGCTGACAGACTGCTCTTTGGTCCTGCCTGCCATCTGTTTTAAACTCCTCTTGGATTTGGGGTCGTAGTTCAGGTTTCAATTTGAGCTTTTGAGATGTTAATCAAATGTAGTCAAAAGAATAGCATGTTGCCACGGTTACACATCATAGCAACTGTCTGAAGGTAAAAAAGCAAGAGCAGAAATCCTTCCAGCTGCACAGCATCCAAAACCACAGGAAATAATTGTCCAAACATGCAAGGAATCAACCCAAGAAAGAACAAATCAGCAGAAACGTAGCAGAGATTCTCCAGCTATCTGACCTGCTCTGTACATGTACGTGTTTATGTGTTTATGCTGCTTCATTTTTGTGTGTTTATCTCCTGAATGAATAGTACATTTGTAGAACCCCTATGTTTTTTTTTTTTTAAGTATTTACTGAGGGCAGTTTTCTAACAAGAGAATCCTGAGAGTGAGTCCCAGATGGTACAGGCTTAATTTTATCAGTGCTCACTTTGTGTATGAATAGAATTTAATTAAAACAGAACCAAGTTGAAAACTACTTTAATAAACGCTAAAGGAAAATCATGTTGTGGTACACTATTAATGAAAATATAAGGAAGACATAGAAATGCATAAAGGCATGTATGTATTATATTTAATCCCCAGGAGAGCTCTGTCATGGTTCAGAGCGTCAGAGTGAAAGGCTGCTGTAAGAGGAATAACCTGCTGGTCAGCTTCTACTAAAGAAGTCTGGTTGAATGTAGTTTCTAATCTATTATAGCTATTATAGAGATTAATGAATGGGTTCTTCCAGATGGATTTGAAGCATTAGGTTTCCATCTCTAGTGTAAAGAAGGAGCTTTTAAAGATAAATGCTGTCTGCAGCTTTAATTCACCCTGAGTTATCTCCTTGAACGCAGCAACAACCCGGCCCACCGGTATTACCTGGCAACTGACCCGGTAAGCGGCCAGCTGTACGTGTCGGACACAAACTCCCGGCGCATCTACCGACCCAGGATCCTGGGCGGAACCAAGGAGCTGCAGTCCAACGCCGAGGTGGTGGCAGGAACCGGAGAGCACTGCCTGCCCTTCGATGAGAACCACTGCGGCGACGGCGGGAAAGCTCCGGAGGCCTCCCTCACCGGACCCAAAGGTATCATTTAAAATTGATGAAGATGTTCTGCTCAATGGAGGGGTGGATCGCGGTGATGGATTTCTCATTCTGAAGTGGCACCTGCTAGATGTGAATTTATGCGTGCTTTGGGCGCCGTGCCAAATGACAGCTTACTTGTTTGTAATTAATTAATTTTGGTTGTGGTTCTCATGTAAAATTCAAAGCAAACAGGCAAGGCTCCTAAGAAAACATTGATACTTCAGCAATTAAAGCAATTTTCTGTTCCCTGTTTAAAAGCTGTTACCTCCAGAAATGCAAATTATACTTCAGTTTACATGTGAGGATATTCCTGTGGATTATTATTCCAAGTGTTGATGTTATTAATTTAAAATCTTTCTCTTGCTCTTTTACATGTCCATGAAAAAGTATTCTCACAACCTGAACCTTTTCTCATTTTGTCTTATTACATCCAAAGTGGAGTTTAATCATGGGGCAAAAGGAAGCTGATGCACAGTTTCCAATATTTTTTCAAATACATTTTTTCCATGATATCACTAATATAATTTGCCAGTTGAACTAGAACTTTTTCATTAATATTAAGGAGGTACAAACTTAAAACAAGCTGCTATATTTTGTTGAAAAGGTACTTGTAAGTTATTTTGTCTTATTTCAAGTGTACTAAGATATTTGATTAGAAATATTTAGTAAGATTTTATATTTTTGCAATGTAGGATCTGATATCAGCCCACCAGTTCATGAGGGGGAAATTATTTACAAATCAACAATCAGTTTCCTAATTGGAAAGGATTTTTTTTTTTTTTTAGAAAAAAGCCATAAGAAGTCTTGTTCCCAGTTTGCCCCAAGGGGCAGTAGGTGGTGTGGCAAATATGTGGAAGAAGGTTCTCTGGTCTACATTTAAACCACAATGAATGACAGAACATTGAAACTGTAGATCACAGTGAACACAAGTCCATATTTGGCGGCAGCATCATGCAGTGGGTCCAGAGTCGAGGTGAAGATGGAGCTAAATCCAGGATGGTCTCTGGAGAAAAGACCAGGCTGCAGAAAACCTGAGACTGGGTTGGACAGCCATAGAGTCTAGTCAAAGTCCAGACACAAATACAATTAGATATATGCGGCAAGACTTGAAAATTGATGCCACACTTTTCTGATATTTATTTGAAAAATACAAAAAGTTTGAAAACTGCAGCATTTTTCTTCCACTTCACAATTCTGCACTACTTTTTGTTGGTGTATCACATCCTAATAACAGACATTGAAGTTTGTGTTTGTAACGGGATAAAACAGAAAAACATCTTTGAAAGGGCTCTGGATGCTTCTGCAAAGCACTGTAAAAGTCGAGTTTCCTGGCTTTTAATGCTCCTTGTGAAATGACTGCAGCCCACAAACCGATAAGTGCTTTGCACAACCTGTTGTCCACATTCAGATAGCAGAGGGTCATTTGTGGCAAAATCGCCGCCTTTTCCATAAATTCTTTTGGAATAAAAGGCGAGGATGAATTGTTTTGCGCGCGTTGCTGTCTTCTTTGAGTGCCAACTGCAATAGCTAAGCTTCGGCTAGGTGATAAAGGCTTGAGTGAAGGCAATCTGAGGGAACGACTCTAATGATGGAGTGGGTGGAAGCCGAGACAAGAGAAGAAACAGCAGATGGCTCCATTTTTTTCTTCCTTTTTCTCTCCTCAGACATTTGCTGAACTCTGCTCAAATGTGACACATTTCATCTGTCTGAGAATCTCAGGCTGTCAGATAGCCAGTTCCCAAGGATTCACCGCCAGCTCCCACAGCTCGTCAATGTTTTAGCAGAAAGCAATCTTGTGCAGCCCTAGCCCACAGGTCAAACCAAACCACTAACCTTCCATAGAAGCTTTTAAAGACTTCATTGAAGAAAAAATTCTCTGGAGGTAAGAGTAAAGTTATAGCACATTCAGAACTGTTAAAATCTTTGGAAAACTACAGCGCAGTCGTCCACTGTACTTCCTGGGATCAGCGGCTATTTGAAATGAAATCCCGAACCGCAGCCAGTTAAACCCGGTACGGATAGAAAACAGCCGCCCTGGTTATGAAGTATGGCTGAATTCCCAAAGGCAGTGATCTCTATTAAGCAGCACAGTGACACGGAGAGTGATGCAGAAGCCACTACACCCCGCTAATGTATTTTCCCAGTTTGGGACATCTGGTTATTGCAAACCCACACTGGCTCGGCTTTGCTTTGGCGTAGAGATTTGAGCTAACAGTCAATCACTGAGACAATTTAGCCCTCACTTGTCACCAAGGCAACTGTGCGTCTTTAACCCCTTTCAAGAAAAATTGTCAGCAGCTGTCGGTTGTATTCCCCTCGCTTATTTGTTTGTCAAATGATGAGCGGATCGTGATGATTGCGGAAGTCAAAGAATCTCCACAAAGCAGCAGCCGTTGGCACCCCCCGCCTTCTGAGGTCGTCTTTAGACAGAGGGGGTGACGAGGCGAGGCAAGTGCATATATATATACCGTATGAATACAGCCTTTCCCACTTCTGCCTGAGAAATTATTTAATAGCAGAAAAGCAGCCTGTGAATTATTGATGGCTGTGCTTTTTGCAGTGACCTGAATAATGGGAAGGCGAGCTTGACACATGTATCCATCGTGTTCTGTCCACTGAGTCATGCAAGCAGAGATGTGGCATCTCTACCATGTTTGCCTGTTATCACAAGCTCTTTTCCCCCCTGTTTTCTCTCCGTTTCTCTCATGCCCCCCTCCCCACCGCCGCTGCCACCTCCCACCTGCTTTCAACAGGCATCGCCGTGAACAAGAACGGGCTGATTTATTTCGTCGACGGCACCACGATCAGAAAGGTGGACCAGAACGGCATCATCTCCACTTTCCTCGGCTCCAACGACCTGACATCGGCTCGTCCCCTGACCTGTGACAGCAGCATGGACATCAATCAGGTGACTTAAACAAAGAAGTGCCAGAAAGCTGTTAACACTTCTGCAGAGTGTGTCACAGTGCCACCTTGTGCTCCGAGCTCTGTAACCCCATTTCAAGCCTTCCCTCCACAGCGAGATGTGGTTACTGACACACACACACACACACACACACACACACACACACACACACACACACACAGCATGCAGTTGGTTTATAAGGGAAAGCAACACTCGCAGGATGCTTTTTTCCACGCTTCACTGGCTTTAGTATTACTAGGAGTTTCCAAATTATTTGGTAATTTTGATTTTTTGGATGCTGCCCGAATAGGAAAACAGCTCTCTCTCTGAAAATTTTAACTTTTGCCTCAGAAAGTGTGATTGCTTTCTGCCAGAAGATATTTGTTAGCATATTGAAATCTGGATAGTTAAATTAAATACACTTAATATTCAGTTATTTCAAAATCAGTCTTACTTATTTATGCTAATAGTTTTAATTGCCCTAAAAGACGGTTTGAATTTTTGAAAACCCTGGATACTTTTTTGGTATTTCCCTCATGATGCGAAAAATGTTTGGCGCAACAAAGAGACTCTTGAAGGCAGAGTTAATCTGAGCTAATTATCGTCACCGTGTGGTTCCTGTCTGCAGAAGTCTGGATTAGAGGCGGGTACACCCTGCACTCTTTACCAGGCCATTTAATAAATTATTTTAAAACTCTTATTTGCCTTCAGATGGCATTTGTTGTGATTTTTTTAAAAGATGCAATTATTGCAGAAGATTCCATGCTGCTTTTGAATTACATTCATGTATTTTATAATTATTCTTAATCATTCTCATAATCTACTAGAAATCCATTCTGTAGGAATAATTGGTTCCTCCCCATTGAGCAATCACTTGTACAGATTTAAATAAGCGAGGAGGTTCTGGTTATTTCCAAATTAGGATGTTTTTCATCAGTTAAATTGGATAGAAGGATTAATTATACTATTAATCACAATAATGTGTACTCCCTTGTGATTTACAAAATTTTAAAAAATGTCCAAGCAAGACAACTGAAAGACTTATAGTCCTATAAGTAATTATTTTTAAGAGGGGAAGGTTTATGCATTTGAAATGAACATTAAAAATATTAACTGATTTTATGTGGTCACCCTCAAGAGGGTAAAGGAATATGCTTGTGGTTTAATTCTGATTTATAATATTTAATCTGTAATAGTAAATGAGAGAAACAATCTGGGAAAAGTAAAAAAATATAGATCTTCCACAGAACTTGCAGAATTGTCCATCCAATGACAAAATTGGAAAATATTTTCCTTCAGCAAAGTTTAAACTAAAGAAATAAAAGAACATATAAACAGTGAACTTGTAGATTAAATACTTCAGTATGGAGCTGCAATCCTATTCCAGATTCATTACATCAGGGTTCTTCCACAGCCTTGGAAAGGTTTTAAAAGTACAGAAATTAACTTTTATATTTTTTTCAAGTGAAAAAGGATGAAAAAAGGTTTAATTTTCTAGCTTTTTATTCTTTTATATTTTGAAGGACAAGAATATAATGACTTACAAACACGGTAGTATCCACGCTGGTTTATACTGGACAGGCTGTATCTTTAACTTGGCTCCTTAGACCTTGACTTTAACATTTCATCCATCAGGTCACTGATTCACCAGAAAAATCTAAACTGGGCATTTTACCACGTTTGGTCACTAGACAACTATATAGTCTGAACTGGATTTCTGGTCTTAAACTGGGTCTAAAACCCCAAACAATATAATTTTTATCTTTTTACAAACAAAATGAAGGTGCCAATGTACACAAACTGATTTAAAGGATTTATATTCAGCCCAGGATTCTCCATTCCTTCCCTGTCAAGTCATAATTATACATTTTGATTTGGAGTTTGCCAAAGTTAGTCCAAATACAAAATAAATCTGTGCATGGACCTTTAACATCAATGTTCATTATTTGTCCTCAAATGCCCAGAATGCTTTGCAGAAAAGAAATTGAGACATTTCTGTGCAAATATCAGGATTTTAGAGGGAAAACAGTGAACAAACTGGCTTTTTTTTCACATTGTAACTGATTGATCACCATTTTCCTGAATTTCCAAATGAATAAAATAAATTCATTCATATTAGATATTTTGACACATTGACTGCCATTCAAAGAAACTTTAGATCATATTTCAGGGTCAAAATAACTTTCATTTAAGATACTATTTGGCTAATAGGCTAAAAGATCCATCAAGGTTATATTTCATAATCAAGATGAATTTTGTGTGAAAGGTCAGATTTTACGTATTTATGGTCACTACATTAGCAAATGTAGTGTAATAAAGGTGATATGTAAACATTAGTCGGAGGTTTTTACACCACTAAGTGACTTCAGGTTCAAAAAGAGATGAATTTTCATCTCAGAGCCAATTATAAGGAGGAAAGAATAATTACTGAGTTTGGGAGGGCGTGTTCGCTTGCAGCCGGAGCTGAATTAGTGTTTAGTGTTCCACAAGTAATTGTGGCACCGCACATGATAATAAGGGAGCGCTCAGTAGTTGTAGCTTGTTGAGCACATAAAACCTTTTTTACTTGGCGGAGCACGACTGCTGGTGGCTTTGTCCAAGAAAGCTTCAGTCTTCTACCTCAGACTAAGGTAACATGAAAGCTCATCTTCTCCTAATGGAGGACAAGAAGCGATTCTGAAACCGGGACGCTTAACAGAGTCTTCAACGTCCAGATCTGTCTCTGCTGCACACCTTGAGAGTTTCGTGAGCTGATTTCAGATGAATAACGCAGAAAAAATGGCAAGAAAACAGACTTTTATCACACTAAAGTGAAAACTTTCACACTGTGATTCGTTTTACTGCTTCTGCTGTTGGAAATAAAGTTGTTTCCATTCTTCCCACTTTGTGCTCAAGACAAAGCATTACTGTTTGAAACTAACACCAAACGGTTGAATTATCATCCTGGAAAAACAGAGACTGCTGCTGACTTACAAATATAGAAATAACGCAACTCAGACGCATTCACCCTTACAAATTAACTCTGAGATTTATAAATATCTGTATATAAATATAGGGGCTGTATAGCACAGACTGAATGAAATGCATATGTCACATTTTATTAAAAAAATAAATAGTTTCTTCACAGAATATCAGGGTTATTTAAGGCATGTTTAACACATTTATTAAGCATCTGAACAAAAACAAGTATGACAAATTACTTGGTAATATTTTTCTATACACTAACTCTGTTATTTGGAAATGAAATATCTTTGTATTTATGACAAAATATGTACTGGATAAATGAAAAACAAAATACTTCACACCTTCTGGTAAGGTAAGGAGAAAAAACTCAAAGACATGATAATGATAATAAAATCTCTAAAATACTGAGTTAAATATTTGATGCAAAATGGCTGAATTTGAACATTTTGTCTGCATGAAGCAAACTGGGACTTTAGCTACAAGAAAAACATCTATTGCAATAAGTACATGTTTCCCTCAGTGTTTGATTTTTTTCTGCCATCGTCTCTGTGTGAGTTTTCACATCATGGCTGCCGTCACTGAACTCAGGGAGAGAGAGTCAACCTGCGGCTCCGGAGTCACAGGTGGCTCTTTGAACCTTCAACAGTGGTTCTTAATAACTTTGGCTAAAATGATATGAAACCAGCTGCTTTTCATGTTTTTCATAAAATATATAAATATATATTTTTACAACAGAATGGCACTAAAAACACCATATATATTTCTAAATATATCTCTATCCTGTTCTTGCAAACATTTTATTTTAAAACCTAGAAACAAAAAATAAATAAATAGTGGTTCTTTAAAAAAATCTAACAAATTTTCTTGGTAGATAACATTAGCAAATTGAAACTAATTTAATTTAGCTTAAATGAATGGAAAAATAACTCTTTGTATCTTAAAAGTTGCAGACTTTATACATCTGTCAATATCACTGTTATCTGCAGTGAGGACCTCTAAATGTAACACTGTTTAGTTTTTTTATTTAAACTCCAAAGATCAAAAAAGACATTAAAACTGAGTGGATACATGATCATAAAATCTGGTTTTGTGTACAAAGAATCAAATCTGTCTTTTGAATCAGTAATTTGACATAATTATTTAATTTAAGTCTAATTAGATTAGTGTGATTTCTTTTCAATGTTCAAATCTGCAATCATCTCACAAACCATGAAAGTTAATAACTCAAACTAAGAAATATTTTAAATTAAACAGCAGCTTTCTGTTATTCTTATTGTGAGAAATACAGTGTGTCAAATGGGATTCCTCTTCATTGTTTTACATGGATACAACTTTTTCAATAATAATTAGTCCATAAAATGTGTTCTAAATAGATAAAGTAATCCAGGACAAGTTAATAAAATGCTGAAAATGCTAAATTAGAGAAATCGTGTCTTCAGAGACCAAGAAAAGCTTTTAAGAATAAGCTGTTACTCCTGCTGAGGAAGACTTCACAAACTCACACAATGCACGAGGTCTAGACACACGTTATATAATTTTATGTGACAAAAGCAGGTATTACAAATGATTTCTTTCTGTTGCATTATAAGTGCAATAAATGTATAATAAACTTTCATTTCAGTTGCTGTTTGGGAGTATTTTCCTTGTGAACAGAACAGAAAGCAATCAGTATTTGTGTTTGTGAGTGGGTGGTGTGCTGAAAGAGGGAGAACATGAGAGAACATGAACAGAAAGCATTAAGCTTGTTACTTTTTCCTTATTAACCAACTCATTTGGCACAAAGCAACCAAGACAAGGCACTGGCACAACTGTGTGATCCTCCGGCAGCCGGGCTGAAGAGCTGGCTCACTGCAATTTAACTAGTGGAAGCCTTACAGGCATTGTTCTTTATTGTTAATCACCAAGTGGAAAAACACAAATTAGGGATGTTTGGACCGTTTTAATGACATGGTGGTGTTTGTCAAGGCCAGGTTAGTCATTTTTCTGCTGTTAGAAAAAGAAGCTTTTTATCCACTGAATGAAAGTCTGTTAGAAACTCCGGCTGTAATGGATACCGAAGGATTTTGGCTTTGGCTCTCTTAATGTTCTACAAGATGTGATTAATTATCTCGTCACTTTAAATGCAGGAGACTTTTCTTTCATGTCATTTTGATTTATTCTGATATATGTCATTGGTCACCATGTGAAGCTTTTCTTTCAGGTTACATCACCAAACTGCACAGCTTTAATGGTGCAGGAAGGCGTTAATTGCATGCTTAATGTTCTTGTATAAGACACGCTCATTTACTTAGGTTGAAATCCACTAAAAAATGTAACACTATCAAGATTAAAATCATTAAAATGAACAGATTAGTTATTCCAGACATGTTAAAATAGTCAAAGAGCTTAGACTTTTTGGAAGAGATCAACATTCAGCTACTGGATGGGACCACTGAGTAAAACTAGAAGCTGTTGTTTAATAAAGTAAACCCACTTTTAGTAGCAAATATTACAAAGTGTAATAACATCACATTTTGTAACATTTTAAACCAGAAACTTTGGATTTTATTGAGATTTGTCTGTAATCATGAAATAAAAGGGAAATAATTCACGATTTTCTAATTATTTAAAAATAATAAATTAAAAAAAACAGACATTTACTACAAAACCCTAAAAAATCCAGTTCAGACAACTGGGTTTATAAGTCATCTAAATCAGCCACAAAACAATGGTGACTGAGACATGATCACCTGTTTATTGGTCAGAAAGAAGTGGATTTACCAACTATCTGCTTCTGTTTCTTCCCTAAGGGAGCCACCTACTGCAGGTCATCAGAAATATGGTTTGGGATCCTGGTTTCACTGTTGAGAGGGGAGTCCATCTGTTTTATATGCCATCCACACAACAAAACAACCCAGTTATGAGCTTGTAGGTTAAAAATTTACAGAGTTCCTCCTGGCTCTTTAAAATCTTTTATTCCAGCTTTGGTAAACAAAAGACAATCCTGCAGGTGAAAGATTTAAATTCTGTATTGGACTTAATCTCCTCCAGGTAGATCTGCTTGTATTAAAATATGCAACAATAGCCCAGAAACTGGATTAAAGCTGTTTGTTGTGATGCAACATCTGCATTTTTGAGAAAAGTTTTTAAGATGCAGGTATTTGTCTAGACAATAAATTTCTGACTTTCTTAACTCCATGCATTTTTTCCTCTAATTGGTTGGCTCGTCTTCTCTTGTAAATTAGATATTGAAACTCAATGAGCCAATTGATATAAATAAAGGCCAAATGAATAAAAAATGTTCTTTTGCAGTTCCTATCAGATATATTTGGATTTCAAAATGTTACAACCAGAAACCTCAGTGTTTTTTATTGGATTTTATGTTTTAGACCAATTAACACAAGTAACTGTTTGATTGTTCAATGTTGAAGACGGAAAATGATGCATGTTTTTATTTTCTTTTTTTTTTTGTAATGATAAAAATCAAAAATTTGAGGCCCTCAACCCCTCTTACCCCAATACCCCTAAATAAAGTGAAGTGCAGCCATCTGCTCTCTGAGCAACATGGACACATTCCTCCCAGCACCATCCTCCTGATTTCTTACTTGGAGAGGCGCAGTGAGCTCCACGTTGCACACAGACTGGAAAGATGATTGCTCGGAGTCTTTTCTTTCTGTGTGTCAAGTCCAACCATTTACAGCCTGTTACACTAACTCATGCAGCTGCGTGTGCTTTGTAACAGTATTTCTCATTTTTAATTGTACGTCTTTGATGGTTTAGTTATGACTGCAGAACAGAAGTTTGGCATTTTGTGAAAAGCTGTGTGTCAATAACCATTTAACCCAACTCATGATTCTGTGGCAATACTTGAAAAGTTGAATCTTGATCTGAACTTATTTTGTCAAAAAAATAAATAAAATGGTGAAAAATTCTGTCTCTAAATGGAAGAGACTCCTGCAGCTGTAACTGCAGTGAAAATTGTGGATGTGCAAACAAAAATGTACACCACACTTTACAGATTTTTAGTGGTAAAAAAACTGAAAACCATTTATAATTTTCTTCCCACGTTACTAAATGTATTTCTTTGTGTTGCTTGATCATATAGAACCCCATAAAAATAGATTACAGTGTTTGGTTGAAACACCACAACATTTAAATGTTCAACGGCTGTGAAGACTTTTGTGAGGCACAGTGTGTTAGGATGTTAGTGTTGTGCTTCAGAAAATGCTCCTTCTTGATATATTCCATACAAAAGATTTCCAGATTTGAGTGTGAAGCCTCTTCTATCACACTCTGACTCTGACAATCTGCCATTCACAGCGAGCTTTGTGGAGGTTAGAAGGAGGCCGGGGTTTGTAATTCTTTCTGGCTCTTATTTTTCTTGACACAATAACATCTGTCACTTTTCTGATTCAGTCTGCGCAGATTCATCTGCCTTTTGGCTATGTTTACTGACACATTGTGAGTGTGTGTGAGTGTGTGTGTGATAAAAGTTTATAAAAATAACTTCTTGGAGCACTTTTGCTGAAAGATGATATCACTGAATAAAATACTTGGCTTTTTTCTCAATTAAATTAGAGTTGGAATTATATGTAATCATTTTCTGTATTGCAGGTGATTTTAGAGTGGCCCACAGATCTAGCAGTCAGCCCGATGGACAACTCTCTGTATGTTCTGGACAACAACATCGTGCTGCGCATCACTGAGAACGGTCAAGTCAGCATTGCAGCGGGCCGACCCGTCCACTGCCCGCTGGCTGGACTGGAGAGAGGCGTAGCTGGTGGACAAAGAGCTCATCTAACCCCTCTAGAGTCGGCCGTTTCCATCGCTATATCCTACCATGGTGCCATCTACGTCGCAGAGACAGATGAGAGGAAGATGAGCAGGATCCGGAAGGTTTCCGTGGATGGGGAGATAACACATTTGGCCGGAGCTCCCTCCGACTGCGACTGCAAGAACGATGCCAACTGTGACTGCTATCAGACAGGAGACGGCTATGCCAAAGATGCGAGGCTGAATGGTCCTTCTTCATTAGTGGCGGCTCCAGATGGAACGCTATATGTGGCAGACCTGGGGAACATCCGCATCCGTGCTATCTCTCGAAACGGGCCAACTTTGACTTCCAATGGCGGTGCCTATGAGGTGGCTTCCCCCGACGCTCAGGAGGTCTACATGTTCGACAGCAACGGCACCCACCAACACACCGCCAGCCTGCTCACCGGAGACCTGAAGTACACGTTCAGCTACAGCACAGAGAACGACATCACAGCTGCTACTGACAGCAGTGGGAACACGCTGAGGATCCGGAGGGATGCCAACCGCATGCCGGTGCGGATCGTCGCCCCTGACAACCAGGTGATTTGGCTGACGATGGGCACCAACGGTGGCCTGAAAACATTGACTGCGCAGGGTCAGGAGCTGGTGCTGCTCACGTACCACGGCAACAACGGCCTGCTGGCCACAAAGACTTCAGAGATCGGCTGGACAACTTTCTATGAGTGAGTAGAAATACTGGGAATCATTTGGCTCGGTCTGATTGATTTAGCTTTCAAATTAAGGAAACAGCTCACAGTGCAAATTAGAAAACACCTTCCACTTTGTGCATGCTAATAAACACGGTGTAAATGGATGAGATTTGCTCTTTGGCAGGTAGAGTTGTGTTTGGGAATGAACACCCTGCGTCTCTGGGATAAGAAGGAACTATTAACGGTCATGTAATTGAAAAGTTTATTTATTTATTTGTGATGTTACCTTCTGTCATTATTAATAAACTGCAACTCTACTAAAGTTTTAATTAAAAATCAAAGCCATCTGCACATAAACATTTTTAATGGTGTGTTTTTATGTGTAGGCTGTGCAGTAGATTAAAGTGAATATTTGTCGTAAAACCACTTAAGGTTATTTAGATCCACCTCTTTCTTCCTTTTCTTTCATCTTGCAAGACGATGCCAAAACAGAGGCTCTTATTGTCCTGACTTTAAAAACTGAACAGGTTTTTAAAGTCTGTTATAATTACACAACAGACTTTGTGAGAATATTTTTAACCTTAATAGTGATTCAGATCTCTAATATAACATTCTGACCTGATGATGATGATGCTCAGCCGGTCCAGAGTGCTGCAGCCAGCCTTGAGATAAGTTCTGGTCCAGTCTGTCACATGATTCTTGCCGTCCAGCCGGTTTTCGGGTCCAGTGTGAAGTTCTCTCTGTTACATATGGAGCCCTGCATGGTCTGGGACCTTTAAGGGTCTGACTTGCCTCAGCTGCTTGCTGAGGTCAGCTGATCCGGGTTTGTATGAGCTTAAACTGAAACCGATATTTTTCACAGTCATTTCTATACGAACGTTCTTTGAATTAATGTATTTCTTTGCAGTATTTTTTTGTTCATATTGTAAATGTACATGTACTTTAACTTGTAAGGAACTCTGAGTCTTCTGAGAAGCGCTATATAAATTAATTTTATTTATTTACAAAAAAGCAAAATAAAATGGACAAAGGGGTCAAATACATTTTTCAACACCGTATATATTTACACAATAAAACAATATAGGAAACATATGGAAACATAAGGCAGATTTAATGTTTTCCAGGAATTTGGCTGTTTAAAATTGCTACTTTTATACCCTTGATCCGTATTAATATATTTTTTAAATATGATCATGTTGTAGATATTTTTGTTGCTTTGAAGATTAGATTCAAAGTGTCAAAAATAAGGATTTTTGTGATGTATGTTTCATGACTGTCACATTTATTCTATAAATGGTGACTCATTTCTACCTGCAAATTGCCAAGCGTGCAGAATTAATTGAAATCTAATTATAAAATGTTCCTCAGATGTGTAAAATGGCTCAGTTAGACCTCAATAACCCCATAAAGTCAGTTAAATTTGTCTTTTCTTGTTTTTAGTTTTTATTAACCACTGCTATTAGAGCAGTCACAAGTGTAGAAAAGAGCTTAAATAAAATAAATGATTGTATTTAATTAAAATAAGCCACTTAGATTTTTTATCATAATCCAATTTGTTTTGGAAGCAAAGCCTCTCAGTGTCATTTCTTTGTCCATGACATTAAGCTGCACATGATACCCTCACTACAACAAAAACAGCCAATCATGATTATGACACATCAATCACTCTAAAAAATAAAATAAAACTCATTATAAGTCTGTGTAGTTTTATTTAATCATCCTGATAGCTGTGAGATGCGTCACTCACCCTTATTCTGTGCGGATCGCGCCTGAGCCACTTTTACAGACATCCGTCCTCATCTGCGCCAGAAGTGGGAGATATCCGGGAATGAAAATGTGACATTTTAATTAGAAGAAAGTCGGCCGTCTCACCCAAGTATGAAGCAGCTGATAATTGAAATGCATTGTAGCCTGGGAGCCCTCATACATATAAATGCTTTGTCATTTTTGATGTTTCCTTTTGTCAAACAGCTATGACAGTGAAGGCCGCCTAATGAACGTGACGTTCCCCACGGGAATGGTGAACAACTTGTACACAGACATATACAGCGCTCTGATGGTGGACATCGAAAGCTCCCTGACAGAGGAGGAAATCAGCATCACCACCAACGCCTCCACCATCCGAGCCTTCTACACTCTGGCTCAGGGTAAGGCTTCGTCGCCGGGCTCCAGAGCACAGCAGCTGTTATTTATCATTGTTTCAAGGGTCTGCAGGGCAATGTTGAGTAAGCCTGAGTCGTGTATCATTATGACTCAGAGGGTCCGGCAGTGTAAATGATTGCTCTCTGGGAGTGTGGGCTGGGATGTCAGAGAGACACACCAACCTTGTTACTAAGTGCTTTCTCCTCTCTTCCACAACCAGATGGACCCGTTATTTCCTCACATCACTCTTCTTTTAGACTTCAAATAAAATCTGAGATGCTAAACAACTGTTCTCCACCAACAGACCAGTGTAGAAGCAGCTACCAAGTGGGCTACGACAACTCGCTGAGGATTACCTACGCCAACGGGATGGACACCCACTACCAAACAGAGCCCCACATCCTGACTGGAGCTGCCAACCCGACTGTCGCCAGGCGCAACATGAGCCTGCCAGGAGAGGTTGGGCAAAACTTGGTGGAGTGGCGCTTTCGCAAAGAACAAGCCAGAGGGAAAGTTATCGTGTTTGGGCGAAAGCTGAGGGTAAGTCTGGATGTGGTTTAAATCCCCGTCTTTTCCCCTCTGTGGCACACGCGGCACTAATGATGTAGGACGCATAAAAAACAAAAGAGAGGTTGTAAAACTGTGTGAACTGGTTCTGTAAACAGAAGGTTATTCTGGGCAGATTGTTTAGAAACTAGTGTTTCTCCTTAAATAAAGACAACACATTCACTGTTGCTGCCAGTAACACTTCCTATTAAACAAAGAGGACAGCAGATGATACCCAAGCCAATATGCAAGCGATGAACATTTCACAATAATCTGGAGACAAAAAGCCTCCTAAGAAATGAAACAGTGTGAAATATGAGTAAAAGAAATGATTGCTAATAATTTTGGTTATTTTATCATCCCACTTCATAGTGGAGTAAATACATTATGAACAAATAATTCTGATGTAAAACTCTCAGCATCCACAACTTCTATGCAAAAGCAAGATTCTGGTGTCACATCTGAAATTATTTACAAACATTGAATAATAGCTTATAATATCCAGATGTGTTGCCCTGTGTCACTAAAAATATAATAATTACATAAACGCATAATAAAAATAACTGTGATCATTAAATACAAATAAAAAGTCAAATCCAGATCAGCATGTGGCACAAATGGAAAAAAAAGAGGCTGAAAAAAAAGCCTCTTTTCAAATTACTGGTCACAGTTGTGCTAACAACAACACTCTTTGGTGTGAACGCCGTTACTGAGTGAAGATGACTCAGTTGTCATTGATTTCATCACGTGATGGTTAAAGCGAAGTCAGAGAAGTGCAGAAGCCAGTTAAAGAAAAACTTTATTTTCAATAATATGTCTGCAGTCGGGCTGCTCAGTGGTGTTAATGGTAGCAAGAAGGTCCTTGGTTTGCTTTAACATTTACCTTTCAATGCTGAACCTGAAAATGAGTCAAATGTTTCGGCAATCTGAGTTAAGAGCAGGATCTCCATTTTGTAGCTGCTGTTTTTGTAATGCTACCTGTGCTAATATGCTAAAAACAGATTACAAACAGTGTTCATGCCAGGCTCCAAAAAATATTTGGATTGCTGTTCTTATACGTTTCTAAATTATAGTTATTAAAATAATAATCAGTATTTATACTGCTGGATCAAATCCAGAAATCAGAAATCGGCCACAAAAATCTAATCGATTTGTCTGTAATCGCAGCTCTAAACGCTAGAATAACTAGATGACCAAACATGATGTCCTTCAGGCCAGATAGTGAAACTAAACCTCTGAAAAGGCTGATGAGCAGCAGCTGTGTCGCTCGTGGCTTGGCACCTGTTGCGCGTTTCTGGCATCGCCGTCTGTGCTGTTGCAGTTTGACTCCAGGCTAATCAGGAAACTGATTGTGCTGCTTTTTGTAAGAAGCTAATTATACCGAAAGCAAGATAAACAGGAGGGAGCTTCATTACTGAATGTTCTCAACCTTTTTATTATTTTCAGCATCATTAAAATACACCAAGACTTCATGTTTTTAATGGACGATACATTTTCTGAATAAAAAAACAACTCTTCTAAGAGTTAAAAATATTTCAATGTGTTTATGTGAAAGAAATACTTAAATGACAACAAAGGACTTGAGGAGCAGCTTTGCAATATTTAACAGTTAGTTGGTTGAGGGATCAGTGGAAAAAACACAATAAAATAAAGATGTGGGATTTGCTGTTTGAAAAAGAGATGAAAAGGTTCTGATGTCTAATAGTTGAAATAAACTGCAACAAATAACTTTCCAGGTCATTTTCCATGTGTTTGCTCAGTTAACATTTATTCCCAAACAAATTTCCAGTGATCACAATCCAACGTAAGCCTCACTCCTCTCTCTAATGCATTAACATTTGGTTTTTAAAAGTTGTTGATATTAAACTGCAACATGCACACACACTAAAATATATATATCGATATATAAATATGCTATTTTAAATGAAACTGCTTTAACACATTCATTTGATTAATTAATAGCGCAGCTTTTTAAGCATTCAAATTTTTAACTCGATTAATTAATGTATGTTTTTACATGCAAAGTTTCTGGCCAGAATCTTTGTATCCGCATGTTTCTGGTACATCCATAAATCTGACACACAAACAACATTCGCTAACAACAGTGATGGACGACGAAGGCTCTTCTCTCAGCCCACTGAGGTTCATTTCTGCTTCTAACATGATCTGATGGGACTCTGGATGGGACTGTTCAAGTTATAATAAAAGGAGTCAGCCTATCAGCGAAGCTTTTCAAGCCTAAAATAGCATCTCAGTGCTAACCCTGCTGCAGCAGCACTGGCATCTCCTACTCTGATCTCAGAGTCCACAGTTCCACGTTTCTGAAGAAGAGATTCCTGAAACTCTGGGAAGCTGGATTTTCTCCAACCTGATGGTCGAATAACAGATTAAAAACAATAATTATCTTCCTTGAGTTTATGCATATTCAATAATTTAGCAGCAAAAAAAGTTTTTGAATTGAATATTATTTTGTCCATTCAAATAGTTTTTGATTTATTGTGATTAATTAATAACAGACCCAGCAATTAACTCTATTAAAATTTTTAATGGAGTCCCACCTCTGGTTTTGGGACACATCACCGTGTCTGTGACTATAAGTCTAACCTTCGTTCCCGTTCGTTTCCCTGCCTTAGGAGATCATTAATATTCCAGAGCTTTACATAAGTCCAGTCCTTCTCTTCCTGCTCCCTCTTCCCCAACTCTGATGCAGATTTATGACTCACACTCCTTCATGAACTTCTCTTGGATAGCATCGTGAATTCACTGTGATTTTTGTCACCACCAGATTTAAGACCTTTAATTTAAGACCGCCTGAACAGTTTACAGTGTCTTTCTGTTTAAAGGGCTCCTCTTTGTGACATGTTCTCTTTTACAGAAAAGCAGTAATATTTGAATTATATACAGATTTTATTTTCTGTTTAACTGTACATTTTAAAGAGCTCTCAGTTAAAACAGGATCCCGGCTGCGACTCAGAGTGCAGTTTTTATCTAACCAACCGTTAAATTTTACCCACAGGTGAATGGACGGAACATTCTCTCTGTTGATTACGATCGCACCCTGAGGACTGAGAAGATTTACGACGACCACAGGAAGTTCCTGTTAAAGATTATATATGACACTGCGGGCCACCCGGTCCTGTGGGTGCCCAGCAGTAAGCTACTGCCAGTTAATGTGAGCCGCACAAGCACCGGGCAAATCAGTGCCCTACAGAGAGGCCCCACCACCGAGAGGCTCGAGTACGATAGCCAAGGCCGCCTGATTTCCAAGGTGTTTGCAGATGGGAAGATATGGAGCTACACCTACCTTGAGCAGGTGAGAAAATCGCATCACCAGCAGAAATAATAAGAAAGATATATTGTGCAGCAGAATAGTTTTACCCCAGAAGATAAATGTGGACCTTAAGTTTCCCTGCTGTTTCTCTGATATATGTCAGGGTTAATTAAGTTCAGGAGGCCTCAACATGATTTAAACAGTAAGGCTAATTACCACTGCTACAATTACATTTGTTCTCAACATTTGTGTGAGGCGGTGAGCGGGAGCAGCGCAGCAGGATGTTCTACCTCACAACGCATTGCTCATCGTGGAAAATGGACTAAATGTGCTACACAGTCATAAACACTTTAAAACACAGCATCTCCACCCGAAACACTGCAGACTCATGCAGCTGAAACCAGAAGTTTACATACACCAAAAAGAAAGTCACAAAACCATTTGAAGTTAAATCAGATCAAACTTTTCTTGCTTACGGTGAGCTCTACGTTCAGAATAATTTGGGAAGAACTAATGCTCCCAAAATATCGTCTTTGGCTTAACAAGCCAAATTCTTAAGATGAGACATAAGGAGGATGTTAGGTCTGTCCAGATGCAGACGGTGCAATCCAGGGCGTCGCCTCCAAACAAACAGCAGCATTAAATATGCATGAGATGTTTGTTTATATAACTATGAAATTTAATGTGTTTTTTATTTAATTGAATACTTTAGTTTTGACTAAAACTATTCAAAACATGGATTTCATGTCACAAATAAGACGTGTAATAAAAGGTCATGCTGTTTAAATTCAAGGAGAATTTTTGATGATATTAAAAACTATAAAATGCTGTTTGTGATTAGTTTTAATGACAGTAACAGAAAATGTTGTTTAGGTCAAAATTTGTAACAAATATTTTCAATGTATTGATTTTTATTACTAGGTGCATCATGTTAATATTATAACTCAGGATGGTTTTGATTGCTTCATGTTCAGCTCTTTTCCAGTTTTTGCTACTTATTTCACCTGCAAATATGGACTATGTTAATATTTCAACCTCATTTAAGATGCATATAAATAAATAAAAGCTAACTACGTTGGTGATCTGTGCATTTTGCTGTTCCATGTCAAACAGCTGCTCTTGGATGTACTCTTCCCCTCATTTCTTGTAGACTGTGTTTAAAATTGTGCAGGGATGATCAGCAACAAAAACATGCAAATATTTCTTTCTGCAGTCACTTCTGACTCCATCCTGTCATTGCATGACCTAGAAAGGCCATGTCAACACTGACACTGGCAGCACAAGGGGGCTCAGGAAACCTCAGTGTAGCGACGGATGACTGGGCATGACATTTTAACAGAGAGACTTTGGGAGACAGAGCACACTCTAAAAAAATGCATATTCTTTGAATTGATTAAGTGGGCTGTCTGGATACCAGGAGTTAATAAACTGCTGATAGATATGTATATGTATGTAAGAATTATATTCAAATCAGACTGTATCTCATTTAAATGTTTCTAGCTAAGTTCTAACCTAGCACATTCGATATCCCTTTTTCTTTGTAATTTTGCATTGATTTGTTAATGTGCAACTCAAGTAGCTCAGGTCTCACAAGCGTCACAGTTCTACCTTCTACATTTTTTATGCACAAGGTTTCACCTTTCCTCAAACCAGAACATTTCTACTTTCCGCCTTGCTTTGAAAATATATTCTGCAGGCAAGCGACTAAAAAAAGAACACTGTGTTTTGCTCTCTTCCCCTCAGTCTATGGTTCTCCTGCTTCACAGTCAACGGCAGTACATATTTGAGTTCGACTCTCTCGAGCGACTTTCTGCTGTCACCATGCCAAGCGTGGCCCGCTACACCATGCAGACCATCCGTTCAGTGGGCTACTACAGGAACCTATATCACCCACCTGAGAGCAACGCCTCGGCGGCTGTGGATTACAGCGAAGACGGCCTCCTGCTGAGAGTAGCTCACCTCGGGACCGGCCGTAGAGTTCTGTACAGATACCGCCGGCAGAACAAGATCTCCGAGATCTTGTACGACAGCACGAGAGTCAGCTTCACCTACGACGAGACGGCAGGTGTGCTGAAGACCGTCAACCTGCAGAACGAGGGCTTCATCTGCTCCATCCGTTATCGCCAAGTTGGTCCCCTGGTGGACCGGCAGATTTTTCGCTTCAGCGAAGATGGCATGGTGAACGCACGCTTCGATTACACGTATGACAGCAGCCTGCGTGTCACCAGCGTCCAAGGCGTCATCAACGAAACGCCGCTACCCATCGACCTGTACCAGTTTGACGACATCTCAGGAAAGATCGAGCAGTTTGGGAAGTTTGGTGTCATCTACTATGACATAAATCAGATCATTTCCACGGCTGTCATGACGTACACAAAGCACTTTGATGCACACGGACGCATCAAGGAGATCCAGTATGAGATATTTCGTTCACTGATGTACTGGATCACTTTCCAGTACGACGATGTAGGTAGAGTCACTAAGAGAGAACTCAAAATCGGTCCCTTTGCCAACACCACCAAATACAGCTATGAGTACGACGTGGACGGCCAGCTGCAGACCGTGTTTCTAAACGACAAAGTAGTGTGGCGCTACACGTACGACCTGAATGGAAATCTGCACCTGCTGAATGCTGGAAACAGCGGCCGGCTCCTGCCGCTGCGCTACGACCTGCGAGACCGCATCACCCGCCTCGGAGACATCCAGTACAGGATGGACGAAGACGGCTTCCTCCGTCAGAGAGGAGCAGAAATCTTTGAGTACAACTCCAAAGGACTCCTGGTGCGGGTCTACAGCAAAAGCAGCGGCTGGACAATCCAGTATCGCTACGACGGCCTCGGACGCAGAGTCTCAACCAAGACCAGTCTGGGGCAGCACCTGCAGTACTTCTACGCAGATTTGAGCTACCCAGAGAGGATAACCCATGTATACAACCACTCCAGCTCAGAGATCACCTCCTTCTACTACGACCTCCAAGGTCATCTCTTTGCTATGGAGATCAGCAGTGGAGAAGAGTTCTACATTGCTTGTGATAACACCGGCACACCTCTGGCCGTCTTCACCAGCAACGGCCTTCTGGTCAAACAGCTTCAGTACACCGCGTACGGTGAGATCTACTTCGACTCTAACCCTGACTTTCAGCTGGTGCTGGGCTTTCATGGTGGACTGTATGATCCTCTGACGAAACTGCTGCACTTTGGAGAGCAGGATTATGATATCATGTCTGGCAGGTGGACGATTCCAGATATCTCTGCTTGGAAAAAGGTTGCCAAAGAGCCGGCTCCTTTTAACTTGTACATGTTCAGAAATAATAATCCTATCAGCAAAGTCCATGAACTGAAAGAGTATGTTGCAGGTAAGATATCTTCTTCTTAAAGAGGAGAATTTTGATAACTGTAATTTTTTGAGAACATATTTTTGTTCTCCAGTGAACAAAAACAATGGGTAGTTTGCTCAGATTAGCTGTTAATTAATTGATTTGTCAACTGGATGATGATGATGATGATGATGATGATGATGATAAGGATGATTTGTGTATTTTTCAGATACACAGTGCTGAATTTAAGTTTTCACGCGTCTATACTTGTCTTCTGTTTGACCTTTTTGTCACATTTAAATATTTCAGATCATCAGAGACATCTTGAGAAAACTGAATTTAAAGAAAAAGGCTAGCCATAAACGTTTGGCCTTTTAGGGAAAAATAACTACCCCCTAAAACCAAATTATCTGGCAATAAATATCATTAAATATAATGGTATTTACTTATTATAAATATATAGTTATCTGATAAGTAGCAATGGGTGATTTATATCACTTTGAAGTAATTTTGACTCTTTGCAGAATAAATGTTGTTCTAGTAGATACCAGCACAAACGGCATGTTCCAGGTCATTCCTCTGCATTTCTGTTAGATTTAAGTTTGAACATCGACTAAGTTACTTAGAAATCTCATGAACTCTTTTTAGTCTCGCTGGAGACCGTGAGGTTTGCAGAGCTTTAGCTTTGGTCTCGGTTCACATGTGATCTCCTGGTGAGTCATTCATGTGCTTTGGAGTAATTTGACAAGGCCAACCACACCTGGACAGGTTCTGCACTGCTCCATATGTTTTTCATTTGTGGATAATTGTTTCTTTTTTTGTGGTTCTCTAGAACAAATATTCAGTAAACTTTCCAGACAGAGAGCTGTCAGTAACTTATGCCTCTTTTCCACTGAGTGGTAGGTAGAGCACGGGTTGGGCAGTTTGGTACGATATTTTATCTGTTTACATTTTTAAAGTGCCCCATACAACCGACATGTCCTGCTCCATTCCTGGGCCACCTGGGGGCGTCAAACTCGTTGTTGACCTGGTATGACCCAACGTTAGGGGTTTGGGTCCAAACGCTCTCATTAAAACACCAGACCATAAAATGGCGTACTGAACTTCCATACCACTCGTGTTGCTGAATACTTTATACTGGGCAATATTTGTTGCTTATTGAGGTCAATAAAACCTGTCTGGCACTTTCTGGTTCAAAATCCAAAAAATCTGGCTAATCATACGTAATTAATCATAGGTGGTGATATAAGAGGGGAATAACTTTTTTCAAATATGGCTGGGCTGGTTGGATAAATAGTTACTTAAATATTGCATTTTGTTTTTTTTTTTTTTTTTTACAAAAGTTAGGATGGGAGTCATGAGTTTATGAAGTTTTCTCTTGATTCTGCAGATGTGAACAGTTGGCTTGTAACGTTTGGATTTCATCTTCACAACACCATCCCTGGGTTTCCCGTTCCAAAGTTCGATCTGAGCATGCCCTCCTATGAGCTGAGGAAGAGTCAGCTGTGGGACGACCTGCCGGTGGGTAAAACGCCGAGCTCTTTTATTTACCAAGCAGATGCATAGAACCTGCAGCTAATACACAAAAATATTACTTTGTTTACCTCGCTGTCTTGAAGGTGCCATCCCTTAATTAGCCTGCCATGTATTTCATGGAATATCCACCTTAATTGGTCTATTTTTGTATAATAATTATAATCATATAACTAGAAAGTGTGTTCCTCCGCCTACCTTCGGTTAATAGTTGAAATGTGTTCATGCTGTCTAATTTTATATGAAATGCTGCTGTTAAAACCGTCTTTGATGTTATTTATGCAAGAAATCCTTAGTCTAAAACCTTAACACTCTCACATAAAGAAAATCATCAGGGATTTATCTACATTAGAGTTAAGAACATGGCTTAAAAATACCACTGCCTCAAATAGGGATAAAAAACAGCAGCTCTGTGAAGCCGAGCAGTAGCTGGTTCTAAATGGCCTAGAGAGTCGGGTTCTGCCATGTTCAGGCGTTAACGTTTCACTGCACTTTTCCTACAGTCTATCTCTGGGGTCCAGCAGGAAGTAACCAGACAAGCGCATTCTCTCTTGTCATTCGAGCGGCTGCCAGAAGTCCATCTCAGCCGAGGTCGAAGAGGTGAAAAGCCTTGGCTGTGGTTCTCGGCTGCAAAGTCTCCCATCGGAAGAGCTGTTATGTTTGCCATATATAAAGGCAGCGTCCACACGAACACGCTCAACGTGGCGAGTGAGGACTGCATCAAGGTTGCGACGATCCTCAATAACGCTTTCTACCTGGAGGACCTCCACTTCACCATAGAAGGACGGGACACGCACTTCTTTGTGAAGCCGGGCCTCCCGGACGCCGACCTCGCCGCGCTGCACCTTACCAGCGGACACAAGACCCTGGAGAACGGCATCAACGTGACGGTGTCCCAGTCCACCACCGTCATGGACAGCAGGACTCGCCGCTTCGCAGATGTGGAGATCCGCGCCGGGGCTCTGGCTTTTCACATCCGCTACGGCTCCACGGTGGACGAGGAGAAAGTGCGGGTGGTTGAGCTTGCACGTCAACGCGCCCTGGCGGGGGCGTGGGCCCGAGAGCAGCAGCGGGTGCGTGACGGGGAGGAGGGGGTTCGCCCCTGGACAGAGGGGGAGAAGAGGCAGCTGCTGAGTGGTGGGAAAGTGTTGGGATACGACGGGTACTACGTGCTTTCCATCGAGCAGTACCCGGAATTAGCAGATAACGCCAACAACATCCATTTCCTGCGGCAAAGTGAGATTGGGAAAAGGTAACAATCCGAGGTGCATTACCTGCCAAAGAAACTCAGTTTTGGTAGTGAAATCAATGTGGAAGAAATGAAACAGCTGCTGTTATGTACAGAGTGTGGCTTTGTTTTGTAAAAAAATAAAATAAAAAAAAGAAACAAGTAAAAAAGAAGGAGAAAAAGAGGTCAAAAGCAATGCTGTGCATTGTGACCTACAGACTTCAGAGTAAATGTACAACTACACGAAGCCTTAACATGGCAATTACAGGTCAGTTCCTCTGTAGCACAAGCCTTCTGGACTCGGGACTCCAAAGCAGAGGAACCTGGATGTTTTTAACCAGACGCTGAGCTTATGTAGGTGTTTTATGTTTGATTTTTTTATGTTTTCATCTGGAAACGTGTGGTTGAACAAAGTGTCAATGGAACAGAGGAAATGTTTACATTATGCATACCTGCACTTCTCTAGAAGTACCGGGCTCATGGATCCACGTTCCTAGAGCAAGCAGCGTTCTCAAGCAAATATTTGTTTTTAAAACCAAGAGACTTCTGATGTTTATTCTCACCAGACAACCACTATGTATACCAGATTTAGCACTGTAAAACATCAATATGTCATATTCTCTTTAAAATGCTTTTAAATGGAAAAAAAAAGATGTTTCAATACCTAAAATAGTAAATGTGGGAGAAAAAAAGTGCAGCGAAGTTGTGATGAACTTTGTTGAGGATGTGGAGCAGCACAGGTGTGTCTTGGATATCACAGGGACACCATCTTTTGTAAATGATCCAAGAGTTTTATGCAGTTTTTTTGTTTCTTTTTAAGAAACTGAATCAATGTCTGTACAAGTCATTAACAGTAATTTATGTTGTGTTTATACATAAATAAAGTCAAGCTGGTTTTAATTTCACTCTTGATATATTTTGGGATTTTTTCATTTCCAGGCTGTTCACACAAATGGAACAGCTTCAGGTTTCCAACACTCTGTCCATTTAATTATCCAGACTTTTTCAGATTTATTTGGGTTTTTTTATTACATTTATGTTTTATAAATCCTGAAAACAAGATGCTGAGTTTAGCTTCTAAAACAGTTTTGTTGTTTTTTTTTTAACATTTTTGACAACTCAAATTAGAAATCTCAAACATTAATATTATCTAGTTAGATTTAATCATAAATTTTATGTTTTTGGTATCTTTTCTCAAAATCACCATCAGCTTTATTTGCCAAGTTTGTTCACACAAACAAAACATTTGACTTGGTTCCTCTTTGCTGTCAGTAACATTCAAAATATAAATTTATCAAAAAGGCAAAATAAAATGTTTTCAGTTTCCTTTCCTGTAATATTTGTGTATATAGAGTTTTTATAAAGTGTAAAACAAGATTGAATTATTGCAAATATGTGTTGTGTTGGGGAGAAGATGCGTGGGGAGAGAACACACCCCTGGGGTGCGCCACTGCTGATGGTCCTTACATGGGAGACGAAGTTCCCTTATGTAAAAAATATATATTTGAAAGAAAACTATTTAAAACCAAACATGCAATCCAGCTGAGATGTGGCAAACAAAAAAACAAATTAGAGAGATTTTATATAAATTCATGTAAGAAAATCAACTTTTTCATCCCTTAGACAGTAAAATAAAGAATAAATAAATGTTCAGGCCTGGAAAACGTTTCCAGACTGAAGCTTTGACAGACTGTCAGTGAAACATGTTCATAAACGGTGATGTATCTCTAACACAAAGTCAGCTATCACTTCCACTAAATTTAATATTTACTGGGCAAAATGATTTTGACATGGCTTCATGTCCAACAATAAATATTTCATCAACACAAATATTTCATGAAGTCATCTTACATAAACAAGTCCAAACAGAGGTTGGCAGAACGACATTTAGAATTAAAATAATTTCATAATTCTTCTGGATGCTCTGGTTTTTAACCACTGTCTATTTCTTACAAATAAATTCTTCCACTTTAAAACATTTTTCAAAACAAGAGGAAAACAACTTAAGCAAGCGTTAATCAGTCACTAATTTGAAAATCATCAAAGGAAGTCTTCCAAACTGGCGATGTATGAATAACAAGCGGTTTTAAATAAAAAATAAACACCACAAATTGCATTAATGATTGAAAATACATCCTTTGAGCTACAAAGCCAAAGAAGACAAATGCAGCTTGACTTTGAAGTCAGCTGCTTGAAGCTGTTCTCATCTGAAGTGTGTGAACCGTAGCTGAAGGGATTCTGGATGTAATTTACCTGGAAACGAAGCTGTTGACTGAAAACCGCAAGCTCACCGAGGGTCACACTCAAATTTTTAGGTTTGGGTTTATGTGTATCTTTGATTGTTTAATCGCTTCCAAATGACATTTGCTTTGTGATCAGGATTCCCACTGATCACCAAGAGCTGTTCATCAAAGTGCAGAAGGGTTTCTGTGATGGAATGCATAATTCTGAAAACAGGCCCTTCATAATAAAGCGCGCTCCGTTTCGTGGCAAACTTCAAACAGCATCCCAAACCAAATGGGAGCCGAACATTTTCTGCACACAAGCTGCTTCCTGCTGTTACTGTTTGACCTCCTCTGTGCTGCTCAAGTGTCCCCAAGAATATCTGAATATTAGAACTGATTGAAAAATCTTGACATAATCTGCTAAACTAAATAATTTGAAGAAATGCTGTATTTATGGTTAGTATAACAATTAACTTATATTACTCTCTTTTTGTATTTATAAAGTTTTTTATAAATCTACCAACAAAACAACAGAAACATCAGAAGATGCATCAAGAAATGGAAGAAAAACAATCCGTATTTTTTTACTTTTTCTGACATGTGGTCTGCATTATGAGACCCCCATGAGCCATGAGATAGAACATTTTGCTCATCCTTCTTTATAAAACAGCGAAAATCTCAGACGAGACAGAAAACACCAATTTTCAAGAATTTCCACAGATTCTTAGATTTAGGGCTTATTCATCTAAAGAGCCAATTTTACCCTCAATAGGCTAAATAAAACTTGTTTAAATGATACCTGATCTTTTAAAATAATAAAACTTTGTTGTTTTTTTTTATAAATATCTACTAGATGAAATAGCTTATTTTTGAAGAACCACCATTTTATTTTTATTTTTAGGTTTTAGAATAAACTTTGTGGGAGAAAAAGAATGAATGCATTTGCTTCTATGGGATGTTAGCATTTCCTGAAAATAATGAAAAAAAAAGTATGTTTTTCATTAGTTCAAAGTGAGCCATCGAGGAAACACCAAAGAGCCACTTGTGGCTCCGGAGCCGCAGGTTGGAAACCCTTGGTCCGGAATGCAGGCCGGTGTTTTCCCACTCTGGTTGCTACATTTATGTTCAATATGAGAACTACTGAAAACTCAGTGTGTGTGAACTGGTGCTACATATAAAAAAAAAATAAAAAAAAAACTATTGAATTGAATTCATGTTGATTTACCAGCGAGTTGATTTTTGAAGATGATGTTGAAAACGAATCCAGTGGTAGATAAACTGGATTATACTTAGGATCAAAAGAAAAACAAAGCTGTCAGATGCATTTAAATAATTTTCCTCCCACATCATAAATGTGCATTATTGTGTAGGTCTATCAAACTATTAAAGTTTGGTGCTGTAGCCAGACATAATCTGAAAAGATTTAAGGAATATTATATTTAGCACGGCGCTGTACCTTTTAAATTACACCAACCCCCCTCAGAGAAATCCTCTCACTCAAACTACGCATTGCTAAATATGAAGGCTTCACATATTTCTTTGCCCTCTGATGCTCTCTAGTGGTACAAAGTGCATGAATCAGAGTCATCCAGCGGACTCTTTATCTCCTGGCTCACCTGTAACGGCTGCCGATGCCGCGCTCCCAGAAAGGTCAGAAAACGGCGCTGCTTTGAGCTCCAACTTCAAACAATCATGTCAACTTCTTGTGAGCCAGATGTTGGGAGCTAAACAATCACTTCTGGAAACTCCAGGTTAATTTAAAGAGACATCAAATGGAATAGCTAAGCCAGTGATATTAGAATAAACCGCAGTGCTGCTGCAGTATCTCACTGTGACCACACTAAGTACAGCCAAGAAACAGCGTGCTATATATCACTATGCACTACAACTAGACCGACTTCAAAGGCTGATATAAAAGGGATGGCACTTCTTTGCAAAAACATCAAAGAACCAAGAGAATTGTGCAACAACCATAGCAGAGAACTGGGAAAAAAATCAAGCAGTTTCCATGCTTCAACTGAGCTTCTACTTTAGATAAAGAGCATCCATATAGAATCACGCTTCTGATCATGAAAATCATTTTACATCTTTTGATTTTGTAGATTTGGCACAGGTCTGGAGGTAGATTGTGTCATAAAGTATTTGTTCTAAAGATAAAAAGCTTGGATTTATTCAGCTTTTGATGGGTTGGTCGCAGTGTTGGAAGCAAATCAGGTTTGATTTTGCAGCAATTTATTTTTTTTTATTTTGAAGATAAAGACTTTAAAAATGGAAGCTCTAATTATAAGCTGTCAAAAATTAATAATGTAAGACATGAAACTCCAGTTATTTAAAATGAAGATGCCATTGGAGATTTACTAATTAATGTGAAGTTGGAAGGATCCTATCACAAGGAAAAAAATCTCCAGATTTTTAATAAAACAAATGAAACACTAATATAATCCAAATCACTTCAGGTTCACTGTTTAATGCATGTTCAATAGAGCTTTATGGTATTTATGCAACAGCTTTATTCATTTATTGTGTTAGATTTGTGTTTACAGCTGATGTGTTACAGTTCAACAAGCAGCCAATGCAAGTGTGAATTCATTGTTCATTCACTTTTATGGGACAGATTGTGGACCCACTGCTTTCCACAGACCTGGAAGTAAGATCATTCATTTAGAGGTGTAAAAAAATTCATGCAAAAGTTTTTTTTTAAAAAATATGGGAATTATTTAGTTTCATTTGCCCACTTAAAAGAAAACTATCCACAGAGTTACACCCACTATTTCTATTTGCAAATGTTTTCCGAAGAGGTGACAAAATGTGGGATAAAAGCAGCTCTTGGTGCACAGACAGTGTGTGAACAACAGATGTTCAGAGAAAATCCGGCTTTGTTCACTTGTGATCACAAGCTTTCTGGTAGTCTTTGTTCCCCACATGGCAAGATAACATTATACTTTTATAGAGTAGAGTCATGGAGAATTAAACCATAAAAAGAGGCTAGCCTAAACATCTTATTTAGGAAAAAAGAATATTATCACAACTGGCAGATTCCTATACTCCAAAACAATGGAACAGTATTTTAACTCTTATAGATTTCTTCTAATAATAATTTATGTCAAAAGCAGTTTTCAAATAATGATGAGGAAAAAAAGCTGTCCAAACCAACTGGGCCCTGCATGGAGAACTAATTGATATTCTAGTTAAATCTTTTATTACCCGTGATTAATCATATTTTTTGGAAGGTTGAGTCCAACTTCAATAGCCCCACTCCGGTCTGATTAATACCTGCCCTGGAGAGTCAATAAATCACTTCAATAAAACCTTTCTGGAAACACGAAGCATTTTAGGAAAACAACACACCACATTGAGATCTTAAAACAGACGAGAAGCAAGGTGACCGAAATCCATCCGCCTGGAAAAGCTTCCAGATTTATTTCCAAGTCTTTGGAATCAAAGTAAGAGAAAATATCCACAGACTGGAAAAAAAGGAGAAAAGGAAAAAAGGAGAGGCCAGCCAACCGAAATGACTCCAAGAGAACATCAAGAACATCAAGAACACTTACAGGACGTCTGACCAACACAAAAACAAAAAACCACCTCCATGATCAGACATTTGGAGGATATTTTGAGATATTTCATAAAGTATGTGTCACATTGCACCAACCAGAGAGCTAACGCAGCATTTCAAACAATGAACATTACAGTTAGTCAAACATGGTGGTGGCAGCATCATGGTCTGGGCTATTTTCCTGAACTGAGGGAACAATCAACTTTCTATCAGAAAATCCTGAAGGAAAATATCTGACAGTCAGTTTGTAACAACTTTATTCTTTCTTTCCTTCTTTCTCCCAGTCAAACATACTTTCACAGAACTAAAGCTGGAAATATCTCACAATGGTGAAAAGCAGTTACTACCAAAGTAATTACTGAAACTCTACACCATTTCAACTACTTTTTACATAGAGTCCATTTAAATTTACATTTTAATGGAATTAAAAAAGCAAAAACAGAACAAATCTGTAAGGGAGTAAATACTTTTGCATAAAGCTGGATAATAATTAGTCCTAACTGGGTGGAAAACCTGCAGAATGAACATGCAGGTCACACGCCGACACATTTGTTGTTTTATTTTTCCCCTGTTTGATTTTTGAACACTTTTCACGGATAAGAATGTTGACATTTAAAATGATGGGCTGAGAGCTGAAAAATGATTAAAAGTTATATTAAGATCACAAATCATAGCTGGAGGCAAGGCGCGCTGCTTGATAAAAACATCCCCGCAGCAGGAAATTATGACTGCAGAGTTCAAAGACATGGAGGGGAGACAGTTATACGAGTAAACTTTCACAGGAAGGGTTCGCATGGCAGCCAGAACAAAAACAGGACATCTCCCCGCTTCCTTTTTAATCCGCCTCAAACTCAGACCTCCGAGATGACTCATAAAGACACCTGTGTCCTTCCATCGTGATGGACGGGTTTGTTAAGGCTCAGAAAATCTGCAGTGATGGCTTCATGTCATCTCAAAGACTTCATCCATCATAACCCGTCTCCACTAGAGTCCCATTTATCCCAGCTAAATGGGAACAAGAACAAAGCTTTTTGGGTCCGCTGCTGCTCCTCATGCTAGGCTCGTACCTTGTCCCAATTCAGAAATAGCTGCTTATTACCATCCCTCTGATCTTCTTAGGACTGCTGCACGCGCTGATGGGACTCAACTTGGTTAAGTCCACAAAGAGCAACAAAAAAAACACAAAGCTAATGATCTGGGAGGTTCACAGGGCGGACTGTGAAATCTTAGTTTTTCACTGAAGAAACCGGCTCAACGGTTCTCCTAAACGGCTGCTGTGACTGACGGCGTGTTGTGGTGGAGGCCATCGAGCTTGTCATTATTTTCCACAGAACCCGCCACCTGAGACCCAAAGCAAACAAACAGTTCCCATGAACTTTGTGTGACAGCTGATATTGCAGGTGTAACAAGGCTGCGTTTCCAACACGCTGTCCTCAGCAGCTCTCAACCCGCTTTCTACAAAACAAAGAAGCTTTTTCTCTGGAAACTGTTGGAGTGTTTCACAGAATACTCTCAGAGCCACTGAGATGCAGTAATGAGCAGAATTAAATATTAACCAAAGTGCAAATATTTACAGATGAATGACCTGCAGACTGGCAGCAGTGATTTCCAAAAAGCATGTGGATGTGTTCATAAAACATTTAAAACACACACACACACACACACACACACACAGAGGGGAAAAAAAAACTTTAAAATTGCATCTAATTCATTATTAAGCCACGAATAAAAATTATTTTAAAAAATGTGATTTTTTTCCAAGAAATAAAAGAAATACTTTTATCATCACGAGTCTCCAGATGAGACATTTCTGTAACGTCCACGCCAGAGCAGGGCGGCAGGTCGTTCTGTGTAAAGAACAGAGCAGGTCCATCTGTTATGTAACAGCAGGTTGTTTGATTCATCACAAATATAACAGTAAACAGTAAAGAAGACCTTTGACCGGGCATAGAGCTGTCCACAAACACTCACAATCTAATGTTACTAACAATAATTATGATAATCCAAGAGGTTCGCAAGAATTTTGAAAAGCCAGAATGTTTAAATTTAAATGGGTTTTATTTTACTAAAGTTTAAGAAAACTTTAAAAACTCCAATCTGGAAGGAAATGTTTCAGTTGATGGTTTAGTTGGTAATTGGATTGTTGCTCATGATTCTGGACTCGGTTTCAGTTTCTAAAGATGTTTGATGTTTCGTTTTTAAAGCAACCACTGGTTATCATTTTTCTACTGCCGTCATCATGATCAGAAAACTGTTCATAATGAGACTGAATATAAAACAAATTTTGGTAGTTTGATAGTTTCTGGTGAAAGTGTAAAGACATTTTAAAAATATGATGGAAATGTCTGCATAAGATTAGAAAAGAAAATGGAAGATATTTTGTGTAAAAGTGCTCATCTTGTTTTATAGAGACATGTAAATATAACGGCAACAAAAGTGTTCACACTCCTTCAATGTTTCTGATTTTGTTACATTACTGATTTTAGCATCTTTTTCTCTACACTCATATGATCTCATTATATCTTAAACTCATATTGCCGAGGTGTGCTGGGTTGCAATCACACCTTTAAATCATCTCAGGTATATCTTCACATGCCTAGTGAAGACATACCTGCTTTACTTGGTAAACCTGTTTTGAGTATTTTCCTCCTGTCCTTTCCTTTCTTCTCTGCAGAACCTTTCAAGCCGAGTCAGATTGGTTGGTCAGCCATGTTTAGGTTCACTCTAGTGTCACTCAGGGACAATTCAATTCTGTTTATTTATATAGAGCCAATTCACAACACACATTGCTTGAGACACTTTGACACACTTGAGATTTTTTAAATTATTTAGTTTTCTTTCTAAGGAAACTCAGCAGATTGCATCAAATCAGTGACTTGCACTAATCCTGTAGTTATGTAGCAACAATAGACAAACACTCGCAAACTCATCGACTTTGCACTAATTCCTCATCCTAAGTATACACATAGCAACAGTGGAGAGGAAAACTACCCTTTGACAGGAAGAAACCTCCAGCAGAACCAACTGAACTGAAGCTATAAGAAGCTTCTGGTCACTACATTTAAGGCCTGATGGCCGACTGGAAGCAGCGCTCATTTCTGTGGAGTTACTAACAAACATCTTGAACATGTCAATCAAAAATGTTGTGTCTAATCTTTTTTTAAAAGAAAACTTAACACAAACTGGTTCTAGAATAAGTCTTTAACGTAAAAAATGTAAAAGTGGAGGGAGGTCAATACGTTCTACTGGTTCTGTAGATGACAGGTGGTTTTTCCTTCACCAGAACAACCATGGAGTTAAACAGTCAGGAGGTTTTAGACCTGTCCAACTGATCTCCATTGAGGAGGAAGGAAAAGAGAGCAGAAAGAGAAACAGAATGAAAAAATCAGAACTACCTGTTGGCTTCTGCTGCAGATGACTTTCTCCTGTAAGCTGCAGTGAAGGTGAGCTTCATTTCCTGTCCAGCTTTTTATGTCAAACCTAAATGTTTTCAGCAAGCAGCAAAAATAATCTATTTTGATTTCATGATAAAAAAAAAATCAGCTACTGTGAACTGTTGTCTTTTTTTGGTAACACAAAGTCCAGATTGTAGCCACAGTTCAAGATAAACAGAGAGCATGGGGCAAATAGAGGCGGGTCGGATGGTGACTGCGTCCTCGTGATTGATTGGATGAGTTACATCTTTAAAAACTCAGACCGAGTTGAAGACCGTTTTAGTAAATTTTATAAAACGAAGAGGAGCACATCCCTGCTGCAACAGACTAGGACAAACCATGAGTGGATGCCCGTACTTTGAGAAGAAACATTTGTATGTTTATCACATTAAAGACTTTTATTTATTTTTTCACATACACAGTAAAATGCAGGCCTTTTCATTTCTGTTGATAAAAAAACCCAAATGACTGAGGGCTGCCTTCTTTCATATTGCAGGTTATTCAAAAATAAACCTTCTACTGAAGAAAGCCAGGATGCCTCGCAGGCAGGGGGAGAGGACAGCAAAGGAAGAATCATCTATGGAGACTACCTGCAGGTAAAACAGCAAGGAAGACTGACATTTTATCTTTGGGACGTTTTTAAGGAAGAAACTTAGAAACCAACTATCTGCTGTTTGCTTTACTCAATTCCAAACCTCAGCTGGATAAAATAACCACAGCTCAAGTGTTGCAAAGTGAACTGCAGGGCAATAAAATCCATGACGAGCATCTTTTCATCGTCACCCATCAAGGTACAGTTCAATATGTCTTACTGGTGTTTAGTCAAGCAGAAAATTATTTACCTGTAGAGGGTGACCTACTTCACTGTTGACAGCTGAGCATCTTAACTCTAATCTGATGCAGATGTATTTATGATGTTTAAACCTTTGATTTTTATTTCAGCCTATGAACTGTGGTTCAAGCAGATTCTTTTTGAGATCGATTCGGTGCGGGAGATCTTCATCAGCGGACATGTAAGGCACACAGAAAAGAACATTTTGTACCGACAGATTTAGAGCCTCAGTGTTTAAGGTTTCAAACTGTTTATAAGAGTCAGATCTCAGCGTCTCTGCCTGAATTAAAGTTACCTTTAAATTTAGAGCTCAGATAAAAACAAGAAAGTCTAATTGCCCCAAAACGGATACACGTCTCATTACTACTACAGCTTCTTTGTCTTGGGAGGTTTTTGGAGACTGTATGGTCATTATTGGTCAGGTCATACGTTTTTTATTCCCTCAGGTCAGAGATGAACGCAACATGCTCAAAGTCAACACACGGATTCACCGGATTGTAATGATCTTCAGACTGCTGGTTGACCAATTCGCAGTTCTGGAAACAATGACAGCGCTGGATTTCTTTGACTTCAGGTAAACTCATTGCTAACTTCATGAATAACTATACATTTAGGCGCTATGTCTTGAATTGCTTGTTGATGTTTATTTGATCTTGTGTCTGCAGGAAGTACCTGATTTCCGCCTCTGGGTTTGAAAGCCTTCAGTTTCGACTTCTGGAGAACAAAATTGGGGTGCAGGACAACCTGAGGGTTCCTTACAACCGACGGCATTACAAGGACTACATTAGAGGGGATGATACTGAGACGCTTCTAGACGCAGAACAAGAGCCAACGCTTCTGAAGCTGGTTGAGGTTCGTCTAAGTCCCTCTTGCCATTGATTCCCCTGATTTAGAGCCACACGTTAATTCACATAACGGTGTGGTTGGACCTGCTCTGAGCAGGGAACAAATGGCATAAAACCTTTGGGCCTTTCTTTCAGGAGTGGCTGGAGAGAACGCCTGGCTTGGAAGTGGATGGATTCAATTTCTGGGAACGGCTTGAAATAAATATATTTGACGGGCTGAATGCGGAGGAGAAGAAAATCGAGGTAAGAAATAACTTCAGCTCCCAGAACAAACTTTCCCAGCTTCGCCCCGGAGTGCATGGATGATTGACAGAACTTGGGGATTTTTTGTTTGCGGGCATTGTTTATTTGTGTAGAAAATGCCAGAGTCGGAGGAGAAAGAGAAGCTGATGGCTGAGCTTGTCAAACAGAGAGAGCACTTCACGTCCCTGTTCGATGAAAAGCGTCATGACCATCTGGTCAGCAAAGGTAGCCGTTTAATCAGACTGCTGGAGATGCTCTGTGTGTTCAACGCTTCCTCAAAACTGAGTTTGAACTTTTGCAACACAAATAAAGTACATTTATGTTGCTTCAATTTTTTTTTTTTTTTTTTTGTTTAATTTTTTTTTTTTTTTTTTTTTCTGCTAACAAGGGGAAAGGCGACTGTCTTACAAGGCTTTGCAAGGTGCTCTGATGATTTACTTCTACAGGTAAGTTAAGCTTTTCTTTGTGTTTCTCCACCTTTAATTTTCTAGTGAAACTGGAGCATTTACACCGTATTACTACACTTCATACATTACTTTTTATATCTGGAAGGTGTTGGCACCTCCAAAGGGACTAACTTAAGAACATCTCAGTGCACGTTCCAGAGGCAGGGGTGCTCATTAATTCCTCCCCATAACATTTCCATATCACAAGCCCGGTTCTGAAACCCTGTCAGCCAGGCGACACCTACAGCACTAGTAAAGAGGTCTTGAGGAAACTTCAACAGTCTGAGCATGTCTGTCAGATTTTCTTAAAGGTGTCGTAGCTACGTAACACATGTGATAAGGACAGGATGTCACATGAGGCTCATTAAGGCTTCAGCAGAGCTAACAAAGTCATCCGGCAGCAACTGCACAGTGATAATTAGTGCAAAACTGCCGAGGTTGTTGGTGGTGCACAGGAGACAGCTGCTCTCATTTTACTCCCATTAAAATTTAGAAGGATTTTCATGAGATGTTTAAAACATCAAACCTTCCTTCACCTTTCAGGGAAGAGCCGAGGTTCCAGGTTCCCTTCCAGCTGCTCACATCCCTCATGGACATGGACAACCTCATGACAAAATGGAGATGTAAGTATTTCTATGGGACTTTCTGCATACACCGTGTCAGCAACAGAGGTTTTAGTTAGCATAAAGCCAGAACTGGGTGAACAGGGACCACATGACGTTAAAAAGTGACTCAAAGTAGATGTCCATAAACCTGGAAATGTAAAAAAAAACATTTCTTCCAACAAGAGGATGATACTGAGGTAAAAAAGAAAAGGATATGTGGTTTTCAATGTGTTTTTTTTTTTTTTACAAAAAAATTAAATATAGTTTCCATTAATATTCAGCCCTCTTCATTTTAATAAAAAATAAAAATTTACCTTAATAAAATTCAATGCAATCGACAGAATTAGAAAATTCCACTTGTGTGTAATTTTATCTCGGTTTTTTGGGTAATGGTGGGAGTACTGTAAAAACAAATCCAAATTGTATTAGTTTCAAGAAGAAAGATATGAAGTAAAGCCTTGAGAAGTTTGCCACAAGTTCTGCAGCAGGCACAGCAAACATGTGGCGTTCAGGTCAGATGGGTCTAAAATTCTATTTTTTGGCTTCCATGCGAGATTGAAAATTAAGCATGAAAGCATTGGTGTGTGTTGTAGTTTTCTGTTTTGCAAAGAAGAGGCAAAATCTCAGTCTCCATCTGTGTAAATCTGGTAGAGAAATACCCCTGATCAATGAGCTGAATGCAAATGGATCACAGTTTTCTTTTAGTTGTAAATTAACTTTTGACCCAATGTATTCTTTTCAATTATGTGTCACTTTGTGTTGATGTATCACATAAAACCCTAACATGAAAAAATGTAAAAGAGTTAAAGGGATATAAATACTTCAACAGTGCACTGGAAGTGGCAGCATAAATGATGTCAAAGCAAAGATTTTTACTTTTTTTCTTTTTCTCCCTTCAAGACAACCATGTGTGCATAGTACATCGAATGATTGGCAGCAAAGCAGGCACGGGGGGCTCATCAGGCTACCACTACTTAAGATCCACTGTCAGGTATTGTTTAATTTTAACTTCAGTCTCCTGACTGCAAACATCGCTCTGCAGAGCCCATCCAAGATGATTTAGATAAGGACAGAATCATCAAAGAATAACCTATTTCTCGGATATTGTTTTCCAGAAAGTTTGGACTTTTCAGAACAGCAGCATTTTTCTGTAGTGTCCAACGTACAACTACATGATGTTCTTTCTCTTTAGTGACCGCTACAAAGTGTTTGTGGATCTGTTTAACCTGGCAACGTTCCTGGTGCCTCGTCACTGGGTGCCCAAACTGAACCCCAACGTTCACACCTTCCTGTACATGGCCGAGTGCTGCGACAGCTCCTACTGCAGCAGCGAGGACTCGGACTAGGAGTTCATCTCAGCCGTCTGTTATGGCTTCCCTTCGCTGTGACAGAGATCACAGCCGGGGGCTTATTTGCCAAGTGTGTAGGTGTAGGGCAGCTCCTGTGTTGGGCCAACATATGCATGAGTCAGAGCATCACTCTGACTTAAAGTTGATTCAACTTTACTTTTCTCAAGACCAATAAACATTGTAGTAAACTTCATGTAAGTAAGTAAAATGATGAACTTTATTGTTTTATACCAAGTTAAAAGGATGTAAGGGTGACTCACTGAATGTATAAATATAAGATTGAAATGTGAAGTTAGGCTTGTAAATATTAAGCTTTAGCACGTGGTAAAAATAAACCACAAAAATAAAAATAAAACGAGTCGTAGAGCTTGTGACATAATGTCTGACATTAAATGTTTCACGATACCGAATCATGCTATTTTACTTTAATCTTGTCTCGGAGTCGCAGTGCGGCAGACGGCTCCTTGATAAGACCTGCTCAGATGTTCCTTCAGTAACTGTTATGTAAATGAAGAAGAGCTGACCTGGAGGCAAGCGGATCAGTGGGTGGAATGATCAAACCTTGCGCGGAGGGACAACGCTGCCGGGTTTTACAGAACGCCTTTCATGTCAGCATGTCACAGTGGGCCGCTTCAGACAAACCAAAATGCACCTTCAGTGAAACAAAGTGTAAATAAGATGAAATCTCAAGCATAAAAATGTCAATGTCTAAAGCTTAAATATGATATCAAAGAGAAGCCATGAATTATTACGTAATCCTAATGATGTAGCTCTTTCAGATGTTTTGTATAGTACTCTGCATAATTTTGTAATGTATTTATCTACCAATTCATTATATATTTGTATAGCAGAATTATGAGTTCTAATACATGTTTTGTATTTAATAAGATGGATGTACTTTGCATAGTGAAAATACTTTTATTGTGTCGCAGTTTGTTGTTATAATCCAACAGTTGCAAACATACGAGGAGATTTATTTGTTTTTGTGACACAAGATGGCTACATTTCAATAAAAGCATTATCCACAGTGACACTGAAGACGAGCAGATGACTTATTTCATTTTGGCAACGGGAAGCAGCCGCATGCAGTGACTCACACAAACCCATCTGACTCAAATATAAACTGTCATCAAAGAAAAACAGCTGCCACAGAATCTGCGATACCTGGGAAGAAACCCAAAAAGAAAAGCATGATTAACACTTTAGGAGAACAACAGACTGCATTAATGCATCAAAATACGCAAAAAGATGAAGGAGATGAACTCACCACAGATGTTGCTACCGATTTTTACATAAACGTAACCCTGATCTCCCCATGTCGTTCCCCAGGAGTTCTGTACAATCCAGTAAGGTATTTGTCCTAGGAAACAGAACATGCATTTCATCAGCTTCATAGGTTGTTTGTGTTTACGCCTTTACATAAATACTGTTTTCTTTCTACAATACACCATAAATAAGACTATGTTAAATTATTCAAGCTGAGAAATATGAAAATCAGTTGGGGGTCGACTCTGTTAGGAATTTAATATGAGGGTAAATAGCTACAGTTAAAGAAAACTCAAACTGTTCTTTTTTTAGGCAAGTCAGAATTACCAAAACTATTTCGATTTGCCCAAAGCCACAATAATGAAAGAATATCAGATTTATTTATTAATGTCTTCAAAACCAGAAGTTTACATACAGAATGATTACAGAATGATTACTGACTCTTTAAAAGTCACAGATCTTGTGAAGACACTGTTGAAGACGGTGAAACAGGTCCTGTAGTGAACTGGGCTGGAAAGCCACTCAGAAAGGAGGAAACAAAACACAAAGAGAACCGTAACTAGCCGACTGGGACGCCTGCACCATCCTAACTGTGAAGAAAGGCGGTGGCAGCATCATGTTGTGCAGCTGCTTTGCTGCAGGTGGAACTGATGCACTTTGTAAAATAGATGCCATAATGAGGAAAGAACATTACGTAAAAAATATTGACACAACATCTAAAGACATCAGCCGGGAAGTTAAAGGTTGGGTCCAAATGGGTCTTCCCAATGGACAATGACTCCATACAAGTAAACCCAAAACATCTGACCCGTCATAGAGTTCAAAGGTAATTCCACCAAATACTAAGGACAGTATGTAAACTTCTTATTTTAATGACACTGATAAATAAATCTGACAAACTGTTTTATCTCATTTTTGGCCTTTAGCAAATTGTAATAATTTAGTTGGTTGTAAATGACCTAAAACAAGAGAAGTTTGGTCTGATTTCACTTCAGACAGTGAGAAAAGAAAGGTGTAAGTCTTTCTTTTTGGTACATTTCCAGTTTTAGCTGTAAATTCATCAACTGATTAGAGGAATAGTGCAACTGGATGAGATCTGGAAAAACAAATATTGGTTTCATACTCCATTTTCTTTAACCTGATGTTGATCATTTCAACAGACTGGAAGAGAATCTAACAAATTAAGTGATGGAAAATTCTGTGTAAAAATTTGGTCTGGAATAAAAGAGTAAACTTAGCATCCCCTTTATTTTCAAACATGAGGAAAGAAATGCAAGGAACTAAAATCCTCGTATCTTAGTTCCACGATCTCTGAATAATATATTCCCCTTAGTAACATAATGGGCCTCTTGTTGTTCTCCCATAGCACTAATTTGTGTAAATTACTTTTACAGCCCACATTATCTAAAGCAGAATACAGAGCCACATAGCTGTGGTGCAGGAGTTTGTACCAGTCGTGTCGTATCCAACAACCAGGACAGCATGGTTGGACCACTGGCTGGAGCAGTGGTGCTGGATAATGCCTCCCAGGTAATCCTGCCAACTGACAGCATCCACGATGGCAGCCAAAGGACCAAACTGCACCAGCTGACCCATCATCGCCTCCTCTTGACCACTGTGGAAGAAAATGACAGAAGCATATTCTCTATGGGTGGCTTCTTTGGCCTTTTGATTAACTTGTTATTTGAAGAACATGAGAAAGTCAGAGAGCTGAACATGGACATGTGCTGAAAGCTTTAAAGATTCTTCAAACATCTGAAAGATGGACATGCTTCTGCCATCTTCTCACCATTAAAGTTGATCTACTATCCATATTTCTCATTAGTACATCTGCTTTTGAACAAATATGACATATATTCTCTTTTCTTCTACATTGAGCATATGCAGGCCCCCTTCTGTTGCCCCTTCCTGTCATCCCGCCAGACGATTCCCACTGGGGGAATCTGTGATGCCCTCCGCTGCCAGGCTCATTACGTGTCGTCCATAGGGCCTCTTTCTATGTGATGAACTATTCTGAAAAGCCACTTTGACTTTGTCATGGTGTTTGTGTTTCGCTGTGCTGCAGCAAAGATCTGGCCTCCTGATGAGACAACTACTAGCAGAGACGTCCCACTCCTGAAGACAGGAGGCAGGTCAAAGACACATTTTCATGCTGGATCAGAGAATTGTTGAAAAGGGTAAAACGAGTAATTCAAGTGGTAGCGTGACATTGGCATTTACTACGATCATCTTTGCTTTAAGTTGTGCTTAACAAGGCCAGGCTGCGTTTGTGGAAAATTCAGAGGAAGTTTTATTGACAAAGATAAATTTGGAGTCATCTATAAAAACAATCAACAAATGGGATTAGCAAAGAAAATAAGAATGAATTCAAAACAAAAATGTTAGCATATTCGACTCTCACACTTACTTTAAAAATGAGAATAATGAGCTGTAAACTTCCTTCAATGTAGAAAATTGCCAAATGACCTAAGTGCACTGATTGCAGTTTTCTAGTCGATCATCAATCTTTAAAAAGCCTCACCTGTCAATTCCAATGTTTTAGTTGTTTAACTGACTGTCAGGTGTTATAAGGTCACAATACACTTTCACTGTACGCTCTTATTTAACAAAAAACAATACCTATGAAACATTACCAACTTGCTTTAACTACAAACCAGGTAGGGATCTGAAATATGAATAAGAAACATTTAGAGAATTGCTGTCCAAACTACTAAATTAAAATATAAATCAGTTCCTTTAGACTTTAATTTTTCACCTTAAACGTTTTTCAACCCTCTCTCACAAAAATCCTTCATTAATCCCAGAGGAAACTTAAATGTCAAAGTAACTCATTCTATTCAAGTTTCTTCAAACTTAGTGAAATGGCTGTGATCATTTCATTTACGTCTCTAGCTTAGTCCGTGTCCAGGTGAACACAGAGGTATTTATGCTCCTCCATCATCCCCACTTCCTCTCCTGTTAGGGAAATAGTGTTTGATCTACCCCAGTTTCTCCTGAAATCTACAATCATCTCTTTTGTTTTGTTAGAAAATAAGTCACTGGCTAAACGTGAGATTTAATGAAGGTCTATGATAGCAGCAGAAAGCGGCAGCTCTGCCCTGCTTGAGTTTGATTTAAAGTACTCTGATTCCACTGGGGCTCAGAAGGATTTTCTGCTATTATTTAAGAACCTGAAGTTCAATTATTACTGAAAATTATGACCTTGGTTTCCCTTAATCTTCTCTCAGCCTGAGATCTGTAAATATTTTTAGTTATTTTATTAGGCAGGCTTTTACAGAGCCGTGGAGAAGTGCTGTATAAATAAACCGCTTGAACGTTCTCATGTCACGTTAAAAACCACCAACTTTAACATGTTTTATTATGTTTTTATGTGAGTGACAGACCAACACCAAGTGGGGTATAATCATAGAGCAGAAGGGAAATTATACATGGTTTACAAAATGTTTCAAAATACAGATCTGAAAAATGTGGCATGCCTTTGTATTCAGAGCTCGAGTTTTTGCAGCACAAAGCACTTAAACCCCCCAAAAGCTCAGTTTTGGTCTCATCTGAGCAGAGCACATTTTTTGAGAACCAGTGCAGGTTTATTGCATTTGTAGCCAGAGAAAGTCTGGACATCACCAGCTGCCTGTGAGTCCTGCTCATCCTGACCTCCTTGGACAAACATGGCTGTTGATAAACATCACAGCAAACTTCACTCAGAACTATGAACAGATCGATACAAATTCTGGAAAGTTGGAGCGTTGCTTCACGATGTCGTCAGTCTCTGTGCTCATGCTGGTTTTTACGGCTCGGACTCGAGGCAGAAAGATTTCTCTGACATCTAACAGAACACACCTTTTGAAAAGCGGAACAACTTTCATGTTTCTGATGTTTATTCCTTTTATTTTTTCACAGCGAGCTCACACATTTTCAGAATATGTTAGTTTTTCTTGAATCATTTTGCTTTCTGAACACAGATGCGAGGTGAACACGTCCATCTGATGGAGATCCAGGGTCCTGCAGTATAAGCGCAAATCTGCTCTCAAGTGAAACACTTGAACTCTCCCTTTTTCAGCTGCCAATTGCTGTGTTCTGCTAAGCAGAGGCTTATAAGACTCTTTGCCTGGATGACAGTCCAGGCCAGCTGGTGGCAACACAAACCAGTGGGCATTTGGCCACGGTCATCACTCATCCTCCCATTTCCCTGGCAAGTGATTTATGCGTCTCCTTTGCACGTGAGATGATTACAACTAGCAGATTTATTACCAGGCTGACTGGTTCTTATTATTGTTGCTTTTTCATTGAATTTCCTTTTGAAGGATCCTTAAAAGTAAACAGTAACTGAAAAAGCATCCAATTATGCCTACAGCCTTCTGTGTCTGGTTTTACAGTATACATCTATAGCTTTGCATATTTTATCAAAGAGTGGCATCAACATCTCTTTAAACATTGAGCTCAAACAGGCACTGTGAGTGAAAATGATCTGTCAGCATATGTGATGTTTTAAAAATCATATTTAGAGTTTAGAGTCTTACGGTTGAAGGAAGAAGTGCAAAAGAAAATGGACGACATATAAAACTTAAAAGCTCAATTAAAACCATCTTCCCAACATGAGTAAAATCAAATAAAATATTTTGCCTGTCATTGGTCATAACAGCCGACTCAGACAGAAACACCTTTGTGCTACTGAGCTATCAGAACCTGTGTTGACTGACTGATCATGGTGGTCTGTGATTGGACAGGACAAATCCTACACCCTCTGCCCTCTGTACTTGTTCCTCTTTAATGACCAAGTTAAAATTCATAATTACATTATTTTTTAGCTTTTATTATATATAACTAAAATCAAATATGTGCATGCAGATACTAAATCAGACTAAACTTTTACTTTTTAAGGTCAGTGAGGATTACCAGAATTATTTTCAGTTGCTAAATGCCAGAAAATCTGTTATTGTTTTAATTACTTTTTCCCAAAGGTTGTTTACATACATTTCCTCAGTGATTTGTAGAATTTATACTTTATGACTTGGATATCCTTCCACAAACTTTCCACAATAGTTTGTTGTAATTTGGACCCATTTATGGCCACACCAAAACATTGTCGTCTTTAGCCCCCTTGTAACCACTTTGGCTGGATGCTGAAGGCCATTGTCTATTTGGAAGGTAAATATGAGCCCCAACTTTAACTTCATAGCTCATATCATGAAACGTTGCTTCAATATTTCCACACAAGCTCCTGCCCCATGAACGTAGATATTATGTAAAGTCCACAAGACCTTCCTGCAACAAAAAAAAAGAAAAGAAAAAAAAAAAACAGCCCCGTAGCATGATGCTGCCAAACTCGTACTTACTTCAGTTTGGATGGTGTTCTTGAGTCTGTAAGCTCACTCTTTTTCCTCCAAATGTAACATTGATTAGTCCAACCAAACACTTTGGTTTAAGACCAATTGGATAATAAACTAAATAAATAAACAGAAATGTGATTTTTTTTTTTTATGCTGCTTTGGAAATAATGGCTTGTTCGTAGTGAGTGGCCTTTCTGCCCAGGTCCGTATGGAACCGTCACTGTGGATTCCAGCGTCAGGAGTTACACAATTCTCTTCCTAATGTCTTCACTGATATCTTTAGATTTTTTTTTATAATGTCACCAAAGAAAACAGTGTGTATGAGAAGGATGCCTTAAAATGCATCAAAATGGCTTTACCAAATTAATTAAAGGCACAGTAATTTAATAAATTAGTAATCCTGACTGGTTGGATTAATGTCAGATAAACAGTAATGAGTGATTTTAAATCCCATATGTGGTTTCAGCTGCTCATTGTGCTTTAAAACATTTGTCTCTTACCTGAAGCTATGCAGGGAAAAGTTCCTCACAGTAACACCCTCATGTGATGGGGAGAAAAAATGGCATATTCCGGTTTTGGCCTTGTATGGATAGTCTGAGTGACTCACCAGCTTCACTCTGGTCTACATTATAAAGAACAAGTCAGTTTGAGCCATAAAAGCAGATAAATTACTGAATTTAAGGGACATGTTAGTAGTCATTTCTGGTTCAAGTTGTAACGCAGTGTAAACCTCACCTGTTTTAACCAAGCGAGAGCGTGGGAGGGCGAGCCTCCACTGCAGCCCTCATTTTTATAGGAGCAGTCTACAACTTGCTGCACACTGAGCTGCTCCAGCTGAGAGCCTCCCATAGCATGAACGGCCTGTATAGCACCGACTGTGCTAAACGCCCAGCAACTCCCACACTACAAAACAAGGAAACAGTGAAATAAGGTAAGGAGCAAAATATTGCCAATGAAACATTTAGTCTGATAGCATTTATTTTCCATGGGTTTGTAGAGGTGGGTGATGCCTTTGTGCAAAAATCAGTCCCACACATATAAAGGCTCCGACTTCAGATAAAAACTGAATCTGTTTGTAGCAGAAAAAAATTTGTTAAATTACAATAAATTAACATTAATACATTTTCAAATCTAATTCTTTTGCTATATTGCATGATAAAGATGGATGAGACGACTAAACCAAATTAACTGTGACTAATTGCTTTCTGCTGCCACCTACTGACAGAAACACTTTATAACTAAATTCTTGGGGAAAATTTAAATGAATAAACTCCACTCTCATCTATTAGAGACATGATGAAGAAATACATAGAGCCAGCTGTTACTCAAGCTTTAGAGAGCCGATCATTTCTAATATTCATAAAGCATAAAGTAATTCTTGTAATAAAAATGGATAGAAGTTGATTTCATTCCCTCCCAGAAACTAGTAGCCATTTCATTCAGAGCATGCAATACCTTATTATGCGGGGAAATAGAGATTTTTTTTCCTTCCCCTCTTTAATATTTTAACAAATTTTATTCTTCACACTGCATGGAGATCACTACATCATGTTCACTCCCTCAGCAGAAATTCTCATAAATATTATGAACCGTTTGCTGTCTGAAACACTTTTTTATTTATTTATTTATTTTTTTTTTATTAAAGTGGTTCTATGGCTTAAAATCAATACAGAAACTAAATTCAATCCTGATTGCCTGGACTGGAGATAAGTATGCACCAAGCATACAAAATATTAAAGCCATCTGTGAGCACTGAATTGCACCGAAGCTATAAATGAGAAATCAAGACAAGGAAACTTTGAGTCGAGAAGAGTTTATCTGATGTAATTGACTTGATATTTGGTGTCTGTGTGCATGGTATCGTGTTTCATCTTCTGCCTATCCATTAATCTTGTGTGGGAACCCAGCCCAGGAAGGACCACAGACAAGCCAGACAATAAGAAATGTGGGCAGATAAACTGCAAGAGAGCTGAGGTAGGTGAGTGTGGAGACTCGGGTCGTTTACAGACTCTCCCAGGAGCACTAAACTTTCCCTGTACTCAAAAGGATGAAATATACACCATGTTATCATGCAGCATTCTCCTGTATAGGTTACGTCCCTCCCTTAGGAGAAGTGCTTTAGAGTGAAAATATCATCCCCCGCAGCAAATTGACTTACTAAAGAGATAAAGGACAAAAAGAGCAAAGAGTGAACCTTCATAAAGGACATGCAACAGCTCCATTTCACTAAGCCTGGTTCTTTTGGAGCCCAGGTCCCTTCTGCTCGTTGAGCTGAAGTCTCAAAGGCTTGGTTTGTCATCGTTTCATTGCTTTTCCTTAACGATTGAACTCCCCCGCCACTCAAATATGTATTCTGTCCATTACTACTTCAGATGAATGTTTGACCTTCAGCTGAACTCTCCAAGACTAAAATTGATTTGCAGAACGGAGAACTCTCTGTGGACTCGTCGTAAATCTTAGTTTGAGACTTCTAAATATATCCAAGATGAGGGGAAGGTGATTTGGGTGTGAAAATGTGAAGGTTTCCAACATGCATTCATTTAAAGAGTTTAAATACTTGGCAGTTATTTATACAATTACCAAAATAATTAAAGAGTAAGTGGAACTCAGGATTTTGAACTGCATTACTGTACTTAGAGTGATGCCTTCCTCATAACGATCAAAGCAAACGGCAGCCTTCTCTCATCATCCTTACTGTGTAACTGGGAAACATTATAAGTAGCTGTAAATCAGATATGTGAAGAATGATTAGTTGTCCCTCCTGATATTGAAGTAGATGCACAAATCCAGGGCTGAAAAATACCAACCCTGTTTCTCACATGAAGCAAAAACACAGACTTGATAAGCGAGAATGCGTGCACCTGTACGGCACCACTAACCTGGCGTATATATCTGCATTTTGGAGACAGGAGGAGCTGGTGAGGCAGATGGTGAGGTGACGAACTGAAGCCAGATTGTCGAAACTAAATGTGTGAACCTCTCGCACCGTAATTTCATTTCAAACTGCAACGTGGTAAAAGATATATTTTATGATAAACATTCAAACTTATGCTTTCCATTTAAAACGAAATGGCAGCTAAAATCTCAAATTAAATTTTCCACTAAAGCCCTGAGCTGAACTCTGTTGCCACTAACGTTTACTGTGAGCTGAGGAGAGCGCAGCAGCTGCTGAAATGTGGAGAAGCTGCAGGAATGTGGCAGGTGGCGGCTTTCAGTAAGGTCAACCTTGGTTTTTATGCCAGTACTGACTGAAATCCTTTCACTCCACCCACATTAACCAGGTTAACTGAAGAAGTTATTACCATCTGTTTGAAAAATCGAATCATAAAACCAAATAATATAATTAAACAACATTCAATTACAGCACGTGTATTATTACATTAGTCTCGTTTAAAAGATCAAACTTTTCCTCATGTGCAAACAAAGACGTTGCAAAGGTAAGTGATTTGTAAATATTTTAATTTCACTTTAATGAATTCACATTTTTTCAAGTTGAAAACAAAAAACTCCAGCTAACTTTATTGAGATCTGAAGTGACAAACACAAAGCTATGCATCATTGTGACAAAGAAAAAAGATAAGTCAAAGTTTTCTAATCTTCTTAACAAAATCTGAAAGGTGTGGCATGCATTTGTATTCAGCCCCCACCTTTCATGTCAGCTTCAGGTCATTTGTGGTTCATCTCTACCAGCTTTGCAAGTTCAAACTAAAATATTTGCCCATTCTTCTTACATAACAGCTCAAGTTCAGTGAAACCGGATGGAGATTTTCTGAACAGCAATTATCCAGGTACAGACTTTGACTAGGTCATTCTAGCACATAAATATATGTGAAACTAAAACATTTTATTGCAGCTCAGGCTGTATGTCTAGTGTCATTATCCTGTAAACCTCTGCTCCAGTCTCCTGAAAGGTGCAAATAAGTGATGTGATTATTATTTTGTTATGACCAAAGGATCCCCATTAGCAAATTTTAATGTGATGAGCTAATCCATGTTGTTTATTTCTGCTGACAGTAATTTGAGTGTAACAGCCATCCAGTATATCCATCATCTGTCTGTATTAACCTTACCGCTAATTGGTTCTGGACCGGTGCCACCACTCCCTTATCCCTCCAGTCAAATTTGGCCGGGAGCCCCGCTCTGGTCGATCCAACGAAGCCAGGAGCACTGCTGCTTTCTGCTCGAAGGTAAACATCTGCAAATAAAGATCCAGTCCAAAGTCAATCCTGGATACAAAGATCCACTTTAACAACGGCTCTTTCCTCTAGAGCCAGAGAACAGGACTAAACACATTTAGAAGAAGTGATTTGATAAAAGATATTCACCATGTCTTAACTTGCTAGTTTACAAACACTCAGTACATGCAACTAATTCAAATCTGCAAGCTTTAAATCCACAAGGAATTTTCCTCTCACCCTTAAATTCAATCTGTGAAAGGTCAGAGAACTGGTTAATGCCATATGTAGCAGACTGTGTCTGCCCAGAAAATGAGTTCAGGTATAGATGTCGCACTGCAGCATTCTGTAAAAACACACATAACACAAATACTGGATGATGTTTAACCAACTAAGAAAGCAACATTGGAATATTTTCTAGGAATAAAAAAATTAGAGGGAAAAAGAGCAACAACAAGGGGAAAAACAGAAAAATGCAAAAAAAAATTAATTCAAAATTTTTAATGTTATCATTAGATTAAAAAGGAAAACAATGGATGTGGAGTAAAACTGTGCATGATAACAATCAAAACAATATTATTCATTTTCCATATATTTTAAAATATTTGCATTGTGTTACATTAAAATTACATAAAAATTGTTACATTAAAATTTGTACAACTGAATGACAATAAACTCTGTCTATGTCTACATTAGATTATAAGATGGTTAAACATCAGTAATGTCTTGCAAAGCTTCTCTCACAACCTTTTTCACATTTTGTTACAACTGGAAACTTGAATGTTTTTCATTAGGATTTTTTGTGACAGAGCAAAACAAATAAGAGGTCTGCAATGTGGCTCCAGAGCCACAAGGCTCTTTGGCCCCTCTACTGTGGTTCTTACAAAACCAAACAAGTCATTAATTATAAGAGTATAAGGGTGGGTTTAGCAGTTCTTCTAACGAATATCTAGAACACAGGGAACAAACGGTACAAGGATTTTAAAATAGCTCACAAGCTGTTTCACATTTTGCTGCAACTGGAAACTTTAATGTTTTTCATTAGGATTTTTTGTGACGGAGCACAAAAAAAATCTAGTAAAGCGTGCTATAAATCCTATAAAGCGTCACACTACGCGTTTTATATTTTAACTTCATTTTTTTAACATGTTTATTTAAAGGGTTTACTCTGCTGAAAATAAATGATTTTTTCCCTCAGTGAAACTTCGATTAACTTTGTCATATAACAAAAAAATTTAATTTAACTTCCTTTAAAAATAATACTAATAATTTTTGGACACATTTTAAACATCTTTTTCTGTGGGTTTGGTATTTAGGAGAAAGTGGCTCTTTTAGTTGCAAAGATTGCTGACCCCTGTGTTAGAGGACGCAATAGTCTAATATACATAAATATAACTATAGATTTTTATTTTCACAATATTAAAATTGTGAATACGGTTCCACTTCCAGTTATGGACATTGTTTTGCTTTGTCACATAAACGTCTAATAAAAAACTTGTGGCTGTAAATTCAAAGAGGTATGAATACTTTAGCAGGACACTAAATAATTTGAACCGTGACTTCAAATCCATCCATCCATCTGTGCTGCTATTTTTAAAACTTTACGTTTCAGTTTACATTTTTCCTAAACAGAAACCAGACAACCGTTTGTTAAGCTTTCACACAGTTGCACGCTTAGTTTGGAACAGTCTCCAATTAAAACAGGACAAAGACCCGTAAAAAAACATTCTCTCTATCTCTCCTCATCATCACCAATCTCTTACCTGAAAATTGATTTGACGACGGCTAAATTCCTCACTGTTGACTTCATACAAACGGTGAAACTTCTTCCTGAACGAGTCGAAATCAATCCCAGACCCATTTAAATTGGCAACACTTACACCAAAACAAACAGCAGTGACTAAAATAACCGAAAACATTTGAAAAACCGCCATTAGACGAAGAAACAACAGCTGAACACGGAGAGGTAAACACAGGAAGAAAGGCCGTTTAATGTTCGCGGAAAAGGTGTTCGGTCACGCTGTGCGCACGCGCAGAACTACAGAGGCGTTTCCAGGGAAACGCTGACAATTTCGCTTCAGAGAACTTGTGTAGAAACAACCTGTTAAATATGATGATATTAATTCAAACTAAATCCATTATCACTTCTTTCAGAATCAACCAATCAGACCTTATAATGTAGTCTAGCAGTTTTTATTTGCCAGAGGGTGATTTACAGATAAAAACAAACATGTCTGACAGGATGAGAGAACAGAATTGTTGTGAAATGGTGATATTCCAAGAACTGATGATGGATAAGTGTAATAACAGAGACAAACACAAACTCCAGTCTACATTTGATTCAAATAACTGTTATAAAAAAGTAAATAAGTATTAAATATAGTAAAGTAGTAAGACTAACTGAAACTAATGCAACAAATATATTTTAACTTAAGTATGTATATTTCTCTCATATTTAATAGTCATTTGCACATTTCTTTGTATCTGAGAATGTTGAGCTGAATAACTGTACGGTATTATTTTCTTATATTGTCAATTTGCCCCTGTTGCATAGTCTCTCTTCTTATTTATGTATTTTTCCTTTTGTGTGGCTATGCTTCCACTTATGCTTAATCTGGTGTTTTCACTCATGTGGGACATTAAAGATAATTTCTATTCTATTCTATTCTATTCTATTCTATTCTATTCTATTCTATTCTATTCTAAGCCAAACCAAATTGGCACATTTTACTTTTAAATCCACCAGAAAATCCATAAAACATAATTGTATCAATGTCTTTTTTCTTCTTTGCTCTTTTCCTAATATGTTTAATTACTTTTACCCTCTAATGAGTATTTATTGAGACAGCACACATTAAGAATCTGATTGATAAAAAAATATGTACTATTAGATTTTAAAACAAAATGCAGGTTGTTCAAAACCCATTTATTGAATCTTACAACAAGCATATTTTTGAAGCATGTATATATAATTTACTGTTACTAAAGGTTAGATTCTCATGACCAAACAGGCACTTCTGTAATTTTCATAACTTGTGAACACACACACCCACAGGCAGTGTTTAATAACATTGCAGTAGCTGCTCTCAGGCCCAGTAGCAGCTGCAGGGCATTTTTTGCAGGCTGCTCTCTGTCAGGACCGGGCGATCAGAGAGTACAGTGGAAGAAAAGTAGCCAACTCTTGTGCCTTTTGGAGCAGCATCTGGTCCTGCCTTCTCATAAGCAAAGCTCTTTTGAGGAAATGTCAGACCGAGCGGTGGAACTCACCAACAAGCCTTTCGCAGTCCAGTTGTCCAATGTCTATCTTAGCATTTTGGCACTGTTCTGCTTCAAGCTTTTTGTTAAGATTTCTCTCAACTTGCTGACATACTTCTATATAGTCCGTGGGAACCGTAAAGAAGCTGCCCGGATATCAGCAGAGTTTTATGACTACGGTCAACAACACAGTGAGTACCGGGAGAAAAGTTTTTGAATAACTGTGTTGAAGCTGTTTATCATAAAACTGGGTTATTTGAAGCAGAATATGATGTGAATTATGACACAACTACACGTCTGTATTTAAGGGAGTCTCATGGTGACACTTTTGACATCACCTGTAAGGTCAGACGTAAGAAATCCTCCTGGTTATAAATCAAGGGCACATGCACCATATTTACATGATTTCTGTGTTATAAATACAGTTTCACTTATCCATTTACTATAAAAGCCATTAATTATATGCCCATTTATAGCAGGGATATGAATTAATGCCCACTTTTCTTTCATTTCATGCTTAATAGCCACTTATAAATCCTGAAGTATTCAATTTTAAACGAAGACTTGATCGGCCCAGCAGCTTTCTCTCTCTAATATAATAATAGAACCCAGTCATGATATCCTGCCTCCACCCCTCCCTCCAGCCCCCTCAGCCTGCCCTACTTTCCATTCCCAGCTATGCAGTGCACCCTGTCACACTCACACAGCAACCAAAACAACACTCCACATTCTCGGGGACAAGCGCCGTGGAGACACATTCTGGGGCAAGACAGACACGACAACAACATAATCTGTAGCTATCACTCAAAGGGAATACCAATTAGCTCAAATCAGGATATTAGTCACGCTCCTGTAGATACGGTCTTCCTTGTTAGGAGGAATCTGTTTGATGTCTCTCTATATGTCTGTATTTGAAATTAATGGCAGTTGAGGAAAATATGCTACATGAATAAAAGGAGGAAGTTCAGGTGATTGTTATCTATAATTTATGATGAAAATGGAGGAGGAGAACAATGAAGATGATAGCGTGTGGAATGCATCAGCTGTTATTCTGGATATTGACTCAGGTGTGTCTGATATGGGGGGAGATCAGGCGAGGGGTGCATTTCACATTACACAATACTGACTTGAATATATAAGGTTAGAACCAATACAGCTAAAACAATATGTCTTGTTGGATTAAGCATCACAGGGACAGGTTCTTGTACTGTTCCTCATTGTAGTTTCTAAAGGTCGTGTTTCTCCTCTGGACAGCATGACGTATCAATCTGAAATAAATGTGGGTAGAAGCAACCACTGAATTTATATTCGTGTTGCAGGATCCTGGGCGGACCGCTCACCCCTCCACGACGCTGCCAGTCAGGGCCGCCTCCTCGCCCTGAGGACCCTCATTTTACAGGTGAAGGGAACACAATCTCTCAGAGGGTAATGTGTGTCCCCTTATCTGCACACATGTTGGGCTTTTGTTGCCTCCTCTGGTGCTGTTAAATTGCGCTCAGTGCCTTTGTAGACTCGATGTCTGATAAAGAGATAGAGGAGTGGAAAGCATGGGGTAGAAGTCATAGTGAGCTGCATACACAGTCCCTTGCGAAAATATTCACATCCTTTAACTTTTTTTGCAGTTTTTGTTACATTAAAAGCACAAACTTAAATTAATTCTGTTGAGATTTTATGTGACAGACCTTAAACAAACTATAAAATTGTCATTGATATCTTTAAGCCTGTTAACTAATATTTTTCGTAAATCGTTGCTTTACAGAATCAGATCAAGCCTAAATCAAACTTGCACAAAATAAACACAAAAACATAAACACACCATCCCTTCAGCGAAACATAGTGGAGGCAGCATCATGCAGTGGGGATGCTAAACATGGGACAATTCTGAAAGAAAGGATCTCAAAGACTCGTTCACTTTCTGTCAGAAAAAACCTTTGACATACCAAAGAGTTTAGATCAAACATGTCTGTGTTAGAATGGCCCAGTTTTTAACCAGACCAAATGTTACTGGTGAATCACTGGTAAAACTTTATTGTGTACAGATGTTACCCATCAAAACTAACTGAGTTTGAGTTATTTCACAAGAAAGGCAGGTCAAGATGTCTAACTTTTGTAAGAAAATAACCCCAAAGATTTGTGACTGATGGGAAAGGTATTTCTACAGTCGTGCCACATTTTTATGCCATTTCTCATAAAAAAGTTGAAAAAAATTATGAAATTTTCTCTCTTGATTTTAGTGCACTACTTTATGTTGGTTGATCACAAAAAGATCCCAAAACTGCTGTTTGAAGTTGAGACACATTGTGATGTGTGTTCTGTTGCCCCAGGATCTGTAGGTCTCGAGTTTATCGGTGTTAGAGGCTAAAAGTGTCTCAATGCAAAATGAAATATTCTTATTTCCTATATCTTTATCAAATAAATGCTGGATTAAAAAACAACAGACTTCATTTTATTCTTCTTCGGCTCACTCACATAAGACCATACCCTGAAGTATGAGGTGCTTTGTTCACATCAGACACATCAGTGACAACATGACTGTATTCACATGGTGAATTACTAGAATTTTAACCAGATTTCAGTTTGATCTTCACTTTAATTAGCAGGCTAATTAATCTGAGGAGCTGAAATGTGACTTTGCAGTAAAATTCAGTAATCACTTAAAGCCATAACTGAGGATGATGGCTCTGTTTTGTGCAAGGAGCTTTGATAATGTTCGTGTAATTCCCATTGTTCGCCACCGGAGACTGACAGAGCGCGTCTGTTGCCGGGTGCTTCTTAAAACAAAATTTCCCACTAAATCTCTCTGGCTGCTGCTGTGCTGTGTTTCCAGGGTCACAATGTGAATGTTCTGACTATAGACCATGTGACACCCCTTCATGAGGCCTGCCTCGCAGACCATGTTGCCTGTGCCAGGGCGCTCATTGATGCAGGAGCGAATGTAAGTCACATTCTGGCCTGGAGACTCTTTAATGTTGCCATTCTGCTGAGGTCAAATGTAATTTCCATGGATGGGAAACTCCGGGAGGGGATAACAAATGGGAGATGTGCTGCTCTCCATCTACGGACACTGTAGAGCGATTAAATTGTTCCCCCTGGCGTGTGCCATTAGTCAACCTGCATTGTTAAAGATGGCTAAAAATAACAATAAAAATGTTTTTACAGGTCAATGCATCTACAATTGATGGAGTCACCCCTCTGTTCAATGCCTGTATGGTGGGTAGTGTGGCTTGCACTGAAATCCTTTTGGAAAATGGAGCAAAACCCCAGAGCCTTGTATACCAACCTTCACCGATACATGAAGCGACCAGCAAAGGTATAACATGACAGAATATGGTGTATTGAAAAGAGCCTAAAGCCAACATTAAAGGGTGAAAAACTGCTTTAGCAGGTCATAAGTTGTTTACAATCCATCCAAAGAAACAGTCATAAAAGAAAAAGAAAATATTTCTGTTTTCTAGCTGGGAAACAGCAGCCTAGCTTCATTGATGGTCCGCAATGTTTTCCCTATCAATATTTCTCCTTATCTGGGCTTACACTCAATCCCATATTTCAAGTTGTGTTTATGTCTCCTGCTCTGCTACAACATCCTTTCTAAATGACCTACAATGTAAAAAAAATCCGCAGCTTTAAAAATAAATGAACCTGACTGGAGAAGACAGCTTGGAGAATCACCTCACATTGTCGCATACTGATTACTATCTTCATGCTCCATTACTTCCAGGTCATTATGGTTGTGTTGAGGCCCTGGTGACTTGGGGGGCCGATGTGGACATGGACATTCCTCACCTGGGTACAGCGCTCTACACTGCCTGCATCTGCCAAGAGCTGGAGTGTGCCAGGAAACTCCTGAAGGAAGGTTAGCTCGGAGCGCAGTGTGGATATTTACATCTCCTCAGAGACAGATGCAAGTCCTACGCATCCACACAAGTAGAAGTAGAATATGAAAGGTTAGGATATACCCTGTGGAAACGCATTCTTACAAAGTCTAAAATCTAAAAAAACTGAACAAAACTTTAATGCAGAGAAACTTTAACAACAAAATCCAAACTTCTCTTCTCTGAGGTCCGTTATACTTACCAAAATTGTCTATTTGCTCATTTCTAATGAGAGAGGGAACATGTCAGACATTTATTTGGTTCAAAATCAAAAGAATAATTACTATCTCTTTAAACAATGAGGGTACGCCCAGATGATGATTACGTCATGGCTTTTCAAACTTCTGATACACACTGGTTTCTGGTTTGATACTGGAATTGCTGCACCAGTTTGCTTCGTCCCTGAGAACAATTTCCAGATGTTTGAAGGTGCTGCACTCATTTCTTCAAACAATCATACACAAGTACAAACATGATAGGAATGTCAAAAAAATAAAAATAAAAATAGAATAAAATATACAAAAAATATGACACATAAAAGCATTTAGCAAGAAGTTGGAATATGCACTCAATATTATGTTTAATAATTTAAATGCTAATACAGGGCAAATGTAAAAAGTAAATGATACTGCACATGTAGGAGTACTTCACATTTCCAGAAGCTTATAGGACATTTAAACCTGTCATAGATAGTAATATACCACATCATACATAACAGGTAAAGAGATGTAAAAAGTAATAGTTATAGAGCATATTAGATTACAGATGAACACCACACTAAATAGGTTATAATTCCTTATTGAATGTGAAAATCACACATCATTTTTCTTCCACTGTACTCTTATATTGTAAAGTGAAAATATGAATAAGTTCAAGGGGAATGAATAGGAGAGAACGGTTGGTTGTTGTTAGTAAAAAATCCACACACAACATATACAGTTTGATCACATCTGTCTATTTTCAGCTGACTGTTCATGCTTATAATCTTGCTACTCTCAATTAAAGGTAATGAGATGAAAATGTTCTCAGGTTAAAGGATTTCATGTGAAATGTGGTGAATTTGTAGATTTACATGAAAAGACACAGGAATCTGAAGCTTAGAGCTTAATGGTTCTGAAGAAAAAACTGGTCATGACCTGAATCTGATCTCAGATCATTATTCTGTTCTTCATGCAGGTGCAAATGTTCAGAAAGGCAAATCCCTGGATTCGCCACTACACGCAGCAGCAGAAAAGGACTGCACCGCCGTGGTGAAGCTGCTGCTGGACTTTGGGGCTGATATTAATGCCAGAAACACAGAGTTTCAGAGACCGGTAGATGTGGCTCCACCCAGCAGTCTGACAGAGGGCTTCCTGCTGTTCTACGAAGGTACGACTTATTGCTGACCTGCAGTTTAACTTGGCTTCATGATTCCTCACATCCAGGCTACTTCCAGTGAAAATGTCTTTATTTCCTGATTTGTTTCAAATAACTTTCAGGTCAGATTTTTGTGTGTTTTCGCAGCTACGCCACGCCTGCTGAGCCAGTTGTGTCGTCAGTGCATCAGAAGCTGCGTTGGCCGCGACAGACTCCACCTTCTTTCCCACCTTCCTCTTCCCAACAGGCTCAAGAACTACCTGCAGTACCAATGACCTAATCTAAACACATCAGAACCGGTTTGGCCGTAATGCTGGGGTCCCAGCATACCCTGAGGGATTATTTCAACCAGACACAGAGCAGAAACTGAATAAAGGAAGTACCCAACTGCACCAACCAACCAAAAGATGCACTTCAGCTCAGAACTTCATATCCACCCATCATCAGAATCAATGTCATATAAATGTGGGAGCAGCAAACTGTGTCCAAGTTGTGACCCTCTAGCTGTAGACATGTAAACATGCTTCACTCTGGATGGTGACACTCGACTTTTAGCTTTTTCCACTTAATGATAGGCTGGAGCCGTGTTGGTTGTTCCTGTACATGTACTCATGTCTTTCATTTTAGCTGGGGCAGTGTGATTGAGAAGAGTGAAAACTGGACACAACAGGAGGATTCTAATGGGACACTAACCCAAAACACACACCAGCACTGCTTTGTAATACATAAAACAGGCTGAATAATTTTTAAAATTACCCAGCCTCAGCTCTATTAATAATTCATCCACTACGCTTAAAAGCAGGGTCCATACAAAGAAAAATAAAACAACCGTTCCCATTTCTAAAAAGAAGAATGGTAAAATATCTAACCAGAATCATGTCAGATTCTTCTTAATGGTTTCCCTGCAAATTACTAAAGAACATTTATTCAAACATTATTGGGTGAATCTTAATTTTTAAGCCTGCATGTGTAATTTTTTTTCTTTTTTTTTACCGTGAGTAGACTACAGAAAATCCACAAAGAATTCACGTTTGTTTTTAAAACCACTCTGAAGTCCTAAGTGTGTAAAATAAATGTACCATGGTTCAAATCAACAATGCATGGACGTAAACTTCTGACTGGAAGTGCATGTGCATAAAGTTCACTGTGAGGTCACTGAATGTGAAGGAAATTGCTGCTGGAACTTTTAGGGGTCGCTAGTCTGATTATGGTCATCCAGATGCTCTGAAAAAGTAAATATCACTTCATTTCTGTTCTGCACATGTGATGCCTTGTTAGATAAAGCAACTAAAATCACACAAGCACTTTATAATGAAAAAAAACATTGTTTTAAGAGGTTTTCATGTTATAATAACACACTACAGTATACATGAACAAATTTCTTTTATTTGATATTGTAAGCACTGAACACTACTTGATCATTTAAAGTTGACTCTTGCGCATTCATGATTTTCTGTTTATGTTGCCTTGATAAATAACCTTTATATAACATTGATTGAAGAATAAACATTTAGACTGAAACATCTCGTTGTTAGTTGTAGGCGAAATAAAACCTGTGTACCTTTGAAGCGCTTTGCTTTGCATTTCCCATCAAAACTGTTAGTTATCCGCTAGATGGCAGCAGAGGTTAAGCCGAGAACGAGAAGCCAGGTTGGTTGCCATAGAAACGGAAAAACAGAAAAAGGCCATATCGGGGGGGGAAGCTTAACTGCTGGTGGAGTAAATGTTAGCGGTGTCCAAGAGCTCATCTTGAATCTTCTTCATCTGAGGAAAATGTCCTATTCTCAGGGTCAGAAGACAGGAGTTGACAGAGAAGTCATCAAGTGGCTCCAAGATCTGGAACTATCATTTCACCCAAAGAATCTGCGAAGGTATATCAATAACTACACTTTTAGGTTCATAAAAATATGTGCTCCAAGCGGATAAAATGTAAATAACACCAACTTTCCACCTGAATGCACGCTAACTTGTATTTAAAATTAGTTGCTTCATGATGAATAATACAGTTTGCTTTTTTTCCAAAACCTCTAGAAATGTCTAGAATCATCAGACATTTCTAATATCTGTGCGTACAGATATTAGAACAATTTTTAAGCTGTATGTAACCTGAGATCTGAGTATACAATAATCTAATAGCTTTCTTCTTATTTAATACATCACAGTAAATGTTGAGATAAATAAGAGTAAACATTTATCTCTAAGTAAACAAGAGATTTGTGTTTTTGTTTAAATAAAGGCGACATGTATCTCATTCATTACTGCTGTTAGAATTTAATGATTGAACTTTGCATTTACAAATGAATGTACTTGATTCATATTTTGATTATTTTAATGGTCATTTAATTCCTTCCACAACTCATTTTAACGGTGTCCTCTCCTCCACTTCCAGGGATTTGTCCAATGGTTACCTGGTCGCCGAGATATTTTCTCGTTATTACCCCCATGACATCTCAGTGTACTCATATCACAACGGAGTATCGTTTTCTTCCAAGCAGAAGAACTGGAGCAGGATACAGAAGGTAAGAGTTATTAAAATCTAAAAATATAACAAGCTGTTTTTCACATCTGGTTAGCATGTGGTTAAAATAGATCAAATATACATACAAAGAAACCTTTAAAATAGCAATATTATAAATATAAAACAGCTTAAAATACATTTTTTAATGAGAACTCATTGTAATACTTTTTGGACTATTTGTGTTCAAAATTATTATTGCTCCAGTTTTTGAAGAAGAAGAACCTGGAGCTATCGAAGGAAGCGGTCTATGGAAGCATACACTGTGAACCAGGAGCAGCTGAGGCGTTGGTGCAGGACATTTACAAGATGCTGACCAATCAGAAGTAAGATAAGTTAAACCTAGTTATCTTATCTTATCTTATCTTGTGATGTTGCTCTTTGAATTTACAAAGGTCTTGATGTGTTTTTGTATTTAAATCTAATTAATGTGTCAGATCCACAAAATCACCTTTTGATAAAGTAAAGACAAAAGACAACAGATGACCAACTATTCACTCTCTTCTCAGTGTCACAGATGTCGAGGGTCAGCAGTCACCACACTCCTCACTGACTCGCTCCACATCATCAAGGTCCTTCGGGAACAATTTGGTAGCTGCAGGGATCATGGCCGAGTCAGACGTCAGCTCAAACCAGAGGAGAGCACAAACCAGCAGGGGCGGCAGGCATCTGGAGCACGCAGCTGCAGACGGGTCTCTCCCCACCAGTGGGCCTTCAGGTCTTTCTTGTTTTTTTAGATTAGATTTACAAAGGTGGCAGCAGCAGTTAGTTTTCACACAACTTAGATGAACTGGTAGAAGACGACAGTTACATCGACTAAGATAAAGGAAGTTCATTAAGAGGGTGATATTTGTTTGCATATTTGTTTATTGTTGCAGATATTTATATGCTATAAGCATAAATACAAAAACTATAAACACAAAATAAAACTTAAAGTTTCTCCCCTGGCTGCTGCCATTCTTTTCCTGAGACTCACTCTGGTCAGAGTCTACATGCAGGATAATCTACATCATGTTTTCCCAGTTCCACATCCCTGTTTATTCTGAGGCAAAAATGATCTTAAAATGAACAAACTGTCTACAAACAATATAAAGATTGATTGTGTTTTTAGTAATATTTGTGGGGTTTTTTATATTTGTCCAATAGTTAAAGGACAAATCTGACATTTGTCCTTTATTTATGTTTGATCTTTTTTGTAATCAAGTGATGGAAGAAGTCAAACTTATAGAGCTTTTTAACAGTTAATATTATTAGATTGGGATCATGACAGAAATAAGCAAGTGGTAAAATTATATTATCAAATGATTCCTGTTTTGTTATGTATGTTATTTAGATAAAGCCACTTTAATGTATTTAAATCATTACTTTTTTTCATCAAAATTGACATTGCATTTATATAAATTTTATAGTGACATTTTGATCATTCATTCTATCACAACATTGGAGACAAAATGTACAAGAATTGTTTACAATTGTGCAGTTTTGATAAACTACACAACATGAAATTATATCTTTAAAAAACTCTTTATGTGCATTTTTTAAACTATTTCAGCTCACCTTTTCCCTCTTAAGAAGCATCACATGTTTATCAACTGTAAATAATGTAACAAAGTTTGATATATTATGAAAATTATGCATTATCATAATATGAAAAGCATATTTTGTCTTAGAAAACAATAAATGTCTGTCTTCCTAGCAGGTCAGGAGGATTTGAAAGAAGTCTTATGAAAACAAAATATCTGCATGTAATTCTGAGTCAAGACATGGTGAATGTCTGCAGCACTGAGCATGGATCGTCCACACCATGCCACTGCAAAGTGCAAAGTCCCATGTTTATTATAGATATTTTTAGTTCATGTTTCTTTGTAGTCAAATAAAAATGAGGACTCCATGTGTTTCAATAACAGATAAAATATACTTAGTTTCATTGTTCCATATCTATATTTTCTCTTTTTTCCAGACTCGTCAACATGGAGAGGAGCTCCTGTTTCCTACAAGGAGATAAAAGTGAACCAACCTGTCAGAAATTCAATGGTGAACCTTTCATGCTCACTGCATCACTGTGTAAATATTCATGAACTGGTTTGCAGAATTGGTGAAGTATAATCTTTCAGTAAAACTATGTCAAAGAATGATTACCTTAGTTATAAAATAGTTTGAAAAACAGTGAAATGTGGCTGATTTTAAGGTACTGAGCCTCTTTGTTTGCGGTGTTTGTTCGTACCAGTAGGTGGCAGCATTGTGTGGCCATTTTGACAGCAGCTGTAAGAAAAATGAAACAGTGCATGTAGTTCATAAAAAACTGCCACTATACTCATGGAACCTTGAGAGTTTATTCAGGTTTATACAGAAACACTATCTTTTTTTTCTTAATAGGTATTTTAAAAGAAATAACTGAATGTTTTGAAGTTCATTTTATACTGTTTCCTCACTTCAGCCACCCAACTAGTTGCTTATTTAATTACCATAAAATGAAAAAAATAAAATAAAACACATTGATAATGCTTTATTTTCTTGCACACATTTCTTAATTTTGGTTTAATTCATGTTAAATTGCACACGATCCAGTCCAGTCCAAATTCATTTGGTGCAATTAATTCCCATGAAATCTATTAATATGCTGTTACAATTAGATCTTTGTGTCATACATTTAAAATCCAACCAATTGTAATGCAGTATAGTTATTTTTAGTACTTTATAGAAAGGCAAATACAGAAATCAGCAGAGTTCACTGTTCTTTTTTTCTTTTGCAGCTATCCCCTTTTTTCAAGTCAGATCAGTCAAACATTGAAGGCAAGAAGAAGAAGAAGAAATCTCTGCAAGAGCCAAAATCAGGATGACCGACCATCAACCTCCACCATAAAGGCTAAAAAGCTGTTAATGCTATTCAGCCCTCATCAATAAAATGTTCTCAAAAATCTGGATGATTCACATAAAGCGGTGCTTTAAGCTCCTAATTGTGATGGAAGATAAATCCTTCCACCAGGATAACACTACTGACATGTCAGAGTTATTTCCTTAAAGGACATTTTAAATGAATTTTGGAAAAAGTTAGCTGTGCAATGTGTTTCACTGAACATGTACACACAACATATTTAGATGAATTATATCCATCTTATCTTTTGGTAGTAACAAAATGGCTAAAACTGTCATTTAATCTTTCAGCAGCACAGTGGCCCAAAACAAGCAGCCAGAGATGCAGACAAAAGTTTAAAAAAATAGTTCAAATTAATGTATTAGAACCATAAATCTTAATGAAATGTGTGGCAAATATGAAAAATGATAGTGAAATTTGCAGACCCATTCTATAAATTAGAATATTACTCAAAAGCCCATTTATTTTAGAATCTTTATCACTAGAAAAACACATTCTATAAATTAATTACACAGATGGATGTTTGAAAGCCTTTAATTCTGTTAATTATGAAGATTTTCTACATACAATTAATAAAAATATGACATTTAAAATTACAAGATTAAATCAGACCAATAAATAAACTGTTTAAAAATTGTGGACTTATCAATATCAACTTAAATGTTAATATTTTCAAAAGATTCCTTTAATCTGACAAACAAACCTCATCGGGATGCATATTTTAATTTACGACTGTGTTGGCACAACACATAAGAGCCAACCTCTTAGGTCAAAGTTCAGTGGTTTGATGTGCATGTTTTAGATGGACAAATGACGGGAGAAAACAGCTAAAGAAGTCGTTAATGTTTAAAATAAAAATCGACATTAACAGAAGTGATACATCAAGTTTATCGAGCAAAACATTTCAGAAAGCGTTTTGGTCGTAACCCAGATCAATCGACACCTTTACAGCCCGGTCCGCTACTGGCTGAATAAATCAGTCTGGTCCGAGCCTTTTATGTTTTCAATCATGTAGTGATGATGAGACAGATGCAGCAGAAAAATGTTTATTGCACTCATATGTAAGAAACATATTTAAAATAACAAAAGGTTTGCACAGTGACTTTTTTCATGAACTTCTAGTTCTTGACCCAGCAGGGTTTTCTCTGGTATGGTGAATGAATGAATGAATGAATGAATGAATGAATGAATGAATGAATGAATGAATGAATGAATGAATGAATGAATGAATGCCTTTAAAACACTGAAGCTCTTTCTGGGTGTATAGACTTGGTGTTTCCTCTCAGTGGACACCAAACAGTCAATACAACCAATTTTCATTTGTGAGATTCAAATTATTTATGATTCAACGGCTTTTCAAGAAAGAAGTGTGATTTTTGACAAAAGAGCTTGACTCTGCACACTGACTGGTTCAGATTAAACTGTTTCTGGTGCCAAACCCTTTCACAGTCACTTGGACTAAGATGCCTTCTCTGCTCCCAAACCTCTGAGCTCTCATGAAAGCTTGGCGTAAAGTACAGTTGAGCTGTGAAGCCAGTGAGAAATGGATGTCAGGATGATAAGTGTTTCTGGCAGAGTGCCTGGCCTCTCCTGTGGTCTAAGAGCCGCGCTTTCAACAGAGAGATAGAACAATGCTGTAATGATATGATCTCCACATCCTCAGCTGATTCTGGGCTGTCGCCTACATGAGGCTATCCAACTCAGGCAGCCCAGCCTGCTGAGCCACCAGGTCATCCAGTTGAAAAGTGTTTTTCTGCTCCACTAAAGCAAATAAAACGCGTCTGATTGGTCAGTGATAAACTTCATTAAAGCAATAATCCAATTATTGGATTATTGGATTGCAATTCAGTTTTAATCCAACATTAAAACTGAATTCCAACAAACATCCTGCAGAAAATAACAAACTTTAAATTATCACAAATTTGAGATTTTAAAACATCCAGGATCTTATAATAGAATTGATTTTAAGGGTATTTATCGCTAAGATATCCAATATCGTGAAAAAACAATCGGCAGGCAATATTGTTTTTGTTATTGTCTTTATATTTTCAATCTAAGCCCTTAATGTTTCACAGATTCTGCCTATTTGTGGATTTATATACAGCATACCTAAAATATTTGAAAGAAAATGCAGTTTGCGAAGCTGAAATATCTTAACACGCTATTGGCTGGCGTTTGTAAAACAGCCAATCCAGGAGCGCCACTCATCTTCTTTGGTGGTATTTGGTTGAACCCCAAGACGATAAGGAAAACCAGATGTTGGCTTCTGCTGTTGTACCAAGTCAGTTTCCACTGTATGTATGATGCATACTAGGGTATATTTGGCGTTTGAGCTATTAAAATAAGCATTTAAAATTGTTTTTAGAGGGTTTTCAAGTATTAGATGTCAGCTTTTCACTGTAGTCTTCACATTTTGCCTGATTTATTTAGTTTTAATTTATTTATTTTGATCATGCCATAATGTCACACAAGGAAGCAGGTTGCCTTAAAATCCATCCCTGTGTGCCTCCATTGAACTCCGATGTTGTCCACTGTCTTTACGGTTCAAGTCCCATATTGTTTAAATGAAAGTAAATTTTAAGGAAAGTATATTTTGGAATATGATTAAAGTAATGAAAGACTTTGACAGTAGTTGGAAATCCGAATGAAAATCATGTTGGTAATCCTAACTGACGTAAACAGGACATGTTCAGTTTGATTTAATGTCAAGGAATAAAGGGATATCTGTTGTTTTATAGGTGGGTGTAAATATCAGACTTCCTCTGTCCATCTGACATGCAGCAGCCCATTCTGGTTTAATGACACTGTGTGGGTTTTTTCACAGCCTCCCCCACAGGAGCTACAAACTGACCTCCTTAATCTTTCAGGACCTTTAGATTTCCCTCAGCCTGACTGGGCGTGAACACACATCAGCACTTAAACGGAGGAGTCTGTCGCTGGTTAACTTCTGGAGATGAGGGACAGTGAAAATCAGAATCCGGATCCTCGGTGTCAAACTTCCCCTTCAAAAAATAATCATATTGTGAAAACTAACAATGAGAAACGGGATAAGCTGCTTCACACAACAGTTACAGCAGAAGGTTTATATTTATCCTGCACCAACTTGTCTCTCCAACTAGGCAATCTCTCAGGCCTGGTTGCTATGGCAACTGGAAAGCCCATACTGGAGAGCGACCAGGACACATTGATAAGCTTAGTGCGAGGTTCTTTGGTTCCTTCTGTTGGTAATAGGCACAAGCCGTAGCTTAGACTTTCAAGGAGTCTATTGTGAAATAATATGTAAGCACATTAATCTAAGATAGTAAATATGGGTCTTAAATCCTGTTAAAATATTAAAATAAATCGCATCTGTGATGAAAACAGAGAAAGACAAGTTGAATGTTAGAAAGCAACAGTGCCTTAAAATGCCCTCGGAAAGTGTTTCACCATCTGCTGAGTTTTCCTATCAGCTTCATGGCACCCAGAGCAGAAGAATCTCTGCTAGTTAGGGTGTGCGTGCGTGCGTGTGCATGTGTGTGTGCGTGAACTTGACTGGCCAAAGGGATATTTTGGAGCTTTGGAAGCTTAGGATTCCCCCACAGAAACAGCCCTCCCCCATTTCATGCAGCAAATCTCTCATCCCCATTAACAAAGCAACAATAAGCTGATCTGTAGTTATCCGGGACAAAGGTTGGGACTGCGCGTCTGTCTGCTAGTCAAGCAACAGCTGTGTGAAAGTCATCTGCATGTCAGATTGGATGCTTTCTTTCTGCAGACCCAGTATTATATTAATCCATTTCTATTAATTCAGACTCAAAATCTGCTGCAGGTTCTGCTGAATGTAAATATAAAATGAAAACAAGAAACAGAAAACTGAAGGACCTCGCCCAGGAGTCTCTGCAGACCCCACACATCCTGGACACAAACTAAAAACGTATAGAATAGTATATTCATAAGCTCTTATACAATCAACATTGTTAGCAATTCTACATTTTTCACAAATCATAAAAGTAGATTATTCATGTTTATCTGACATGTATGAGTTTTGTCTGGAGTTAAGGATTCTACATCATGTGTGATTTAAATTAGGATTTAACTGCAGATGTTTAATGTGTCAATATTCACACTAACAGATAGAACATCTTGTTGCATTCACATCTGCACTCAATCTGACCTCTGACCCCAGAAACTGCTCTGCTCCAAGGCTCAGGCCCTTTTATTGACCTCTTAGCAGAAACAGCTTTCTTTCCCATTCCGATGGCATCCTGAATTTTCTCCAATCCCTGAATGTTTTAATTTACCCTGAACTGTTATAATTATAAATCGTTTCGGAATAACTTAATAACTTATATTTTCTTTTCTTTTTGCTCACTTAGAAATTCAAAACAGAAAATAATTTAGAATTATTTACTTTCAAATAATTTATCCATATTTCATCTAGTTTTTTTTTGTTTTGTTTTGTATTTTTGATTAAATAAATCAATAAGCAATTAATATCACTCTTATTTATAATAAAATAATTCTTTATTAAATGTGAAAAAGTTGGTTGGTAAATCTTGATTTCGGCCAAAATCTTTACTTTTATTTTTCTGACAGGATTTTTTTGGACCCATGTATCACGTCCATGTCCAAGAGTAATGCTCTGGACTTTTATTTTTTTATTTCACCTCCTGTTGGGTTAAATATTTCCTGCACATTTCAGGGTTTCTATCAAACATCTCAGTTACATGGAACAATCCGCACTGAAAACATTACTGAAGATCCCATTAAAGATGATTTCATTCTTCATTTTTATCTCTATTTATTTTTTTGCTTGTTATAAATGTGTATGCTAATTGTTATCTTTATGTGGTGTTCACACTTTATTCTTGTTTTAAATGTAATTTTCTTCTCCTTTGTTTCCTTTTCTTTTCCTGTAAACAACCTGGATTTACCTTGTGAATAAATGTTGCTAACAAACTGGCCTCTTCTCGCCTTCAGATCACTGAAGGTGAAAATAAAATATGCTTCTCTGAGAAAACACTACCTACTTGGTGATTGTGTAATTGAATCAGTATGACTAACAGGATTAGGAGAATCCTATTTGAAAATCAGTTGCCCCCTCCCTCATTTAGGGTGGGAATGAGTTAATGCAGCAGAGCTACAGTGTGTGTGTGTGTGGGGGGGGTGATAATGGGTGTAACCATTCTGTCTGGAAATCCAGGGGCGTTTAAACCAAGTAATGTTCAAACAAACTCAACATGACGGAGAACATGCCACAGGCTGAGGGTCTCAGCCGTCTAAACCTTCTGCATGCCTCGCTGTTCTAACTCCACATTTTCCAGAAACGGGTTCGCTCTCAGAAACAGGCTTTTGTTCCACATTCTCTCTGCTGCCTCATAAAGACCACCCTCTGCTCAGTCCAAGCCCCCTTCCACCTCCCCTTCCTCCTCCTCTTCCTCCGCCAGGGACCAGGGAGGTTTTCAGCACTCGGCACGGCGGCTCACAGTGGACAGCACCACAAAGACTCACTGATTCCTTTGCATCATCCAGACACCTGACAGAAACCACAGCTGACAGCCAGTCTCAGCGTCCACTAGAGACACAGAGACAGCGGGAAAGTGATACAAGAGAAGCAAAGAGGAAGTCTTCTGTGGATTATCTCTGATATAATTCAGATTTTCAGCCTTCAATCCAAGCAGGCTTTTTCAGTTAGTCTATAACAGAATCAGCAGCATGGAAGAAGACCTGGACGAGGGGCAGACCCAGAAAGGTAAGGTTTGACATGAAACTGGTGGGTTAGGCGGGCAGCAGTTTGCAGTACGTTCTTTGTTGGGTATCGTGTCTGAGTGAGCTGCTTGGGTCGCCAGAGGGGCGTGAACGGCTGCAGCCGTGGCTGGGCTGCCTTTGTGTGCTCCATGAGGATTTCATGCTTGTCGTGACGGCTCAGAGAAAAACACGAACCAAACCGAGCCTCTGGTTCTGCTCTTTGTCTCCAGTGTTGCAATGCTTTTCAATGCTCACTGTTGATTTAATGGAGGAGCTTTTTAATTTACTTCAAACAGGAGCAACGTTTGCTTTGCATGAAATCCCAGCATGAATGATTTAAAGGAAACTTTAATGCAGGGAAGGGAGAAGATTATTTATTGCTTTATGGAGTGAAACATTTAAAACGATGTCAGTATTACAAAAGAAATCTTGACATGTCACATCAAAAACACCTTTGTTTGTGCCTGAACTCTCCCCTCCTGAAATCCACTTCATGTGACAGGCATGGCTTCATATGTTTGTGTTTTGCTCCCCTCCTCCAGTCCCTCTCCTCTGCATCACACACACGAGCTGCAGCAGCTGCCACAGATCCGTCCTTATCATCTAATTTCTATTCGCCCACTCCTGCTGATTACACTTCAGTTATGCAGAAATAATTCACTGTGTCTGCGAATGACTGAGGCGGCCAGACTTATAGAGCTGCAGAATCAAACCAACTCACTGCAAATAGAGGAAAAGGCATGTGTGTGTGTGTGTGTATGTGTGTGTGTGAACACACAGTGAACATAAAACAGAAAGACAGACCTGAGGAGCTGCTGGAATGACAGAAATATCGAGACAGAACAATTCTGGAGTGGTTTTGTGCAAGAGACTGAGAGTCAACATAACATATGTTACCCAGACACAAAAACTGTATGCATCTATAATTTTAATATTTTACTTAAAAAAAAAACATTATCATTATTATCATTATTATTATTCAGGCTAAAGTCTCATTGAGAGAGACCAGAATTTCTAAGGCAGTTAAAAATAAACTAAATCAAATCAACCTGTTACCATAGCAATGCTAGTGATGTCATATGCTCCATACATAAATATCTGTAAATTAAAGACCAAATATAAGTGGCATATGGCTGTGCTTCCTAAATCATATAAGTGATCTATATTTAATTTAAAAATAATATTTTTTAAAAAATTAAACTATTCTTTGAAATTAATTATTCAGGTAAAAGTCTCATTATGATTAATGTATATTTTTAATAAGAATCTGTTCATTAAGGTGATAAAATCAATCTGATGGATGACAAAATCTTTTAGTATCAAATTTAAATATAGAAACAAAAATGAATAAATGTGTTATTACTTGACATTTATTTACTTTATTAATCTTCATTTTGTCTCTTTATCTTACATTTGACTACTTCAGACTGACATCCTTCATATGGATCCAGGAGTAATGACACAAAATGACACATTCAGTTCAATAGTGTTCAATGATTATTTGTTTGCTAAAACAAAACTCCTTGAAAGCTCGAAGAAAAAAAAGAGATTAAAAGTTTTTAATATCCTGTTAACACCTTAACTACTACATCGACTTAAAGCAGCTTTCAAACATTAGCTAAATAAGCCTCTGGTTAATAAAGATATTAGACAGAAACTTGATGCATCTGATATTAAAGCAGTGACTAACAGATCCTCTTTGAAGAGGCCACATGATCAGAATGACTTCACTGAAGAGGCGAGATGAAGACTGAGGCTGTCCTCTTTGATTTCATGCCCATCTTTCTGTAAAATCCTGTAATCCACTGTAACAATCATTACTCAGAAGCAAGAGCCACACTTTGCTGCTGAGACACAAGAGATGGAGTCTGAAAGTATCGGATCACATGGATCTCTGACTATTTCAAAAGAAGTTTCCCACACAAAGAGAAAATCAATTTCTAAAACATGTTTTTAATTCCTGGTTGCGGGTGTCACTGAGTGCACTCACTGCCCGCTAATTCCCTTCTGTCTTCCTCTTCTGAGGCTGCAAATCTCAGATTATGAGTCAGATGCACCAGCTCATTGAGCTGCTGGCCGACAGTAGGGGTCCACTCCACACATGAAAGTGGCCAGACGCCACAGGGAAGCAAAGCAACAACCTTTCTGAAACACAGACATGAGGCTAAGAAGATTAGTTTTCCAAGGAACCCCTTAAAAATGACAACATGAGGAGTAAAACTGTTCACAAATAATTCAAACTGAAGTTTTGAAAATGTACCCAGTCAGTGTGCTGATTGATGCTCAATGGAAAAACAGAGAAAAGTCCACCTGTTAGCCCAGCCTGAGCCAAGAAGCTGCTCCACAAGGCACAGCGTGTCCTTCTGCTTCTGAGGTTTGATGAGGATTCTTACTTGGCATCAGATACATATCAAGGACCTTATTGATATTTTTATCAGCCTAAAATAGACTCTACCAAACAAACACAACATGTCATTTTATCCTGGAGTTTGGCGATGTTTTGAAAGGTTCACAGAATTTTAAGAATGTTTCAATTTTAAACTTGCATCAAACTCAAACTGTTTTCAGTACAACAATCTTCACAATCTTCTCATCTCTCCTCTTTCTGAAAACAGAACTGCATCACTTCCTTCATAAGTTTTAATTTTCATAGACGACTCATCTTGTAAAAGAGACTCCAGTGGTCTTTTTAATGTCCTGTTTCTGCCACTTCTGAGTTTTTCAACAAAATGGCAACAACAACCCCCTGTCTGCTCATTTCTGCCAAATGTCTCACAGTTAACTGGCTTCTTTGCTCACCGTTACCCTCAACTCACCATCACACCCAAAGCGCAAAGCTGATTCATATGAAAATCCACTCCAATCAATGCCTGTAACCCCAAATTATCCCTTCAACTCTCTTTAGTCCATGATCAACGTTTTTTATAAATCCAGAAAAAGGGAAACTTTATAATCTTGTGAATCCATCACAGACGCCATATGGAAAATCAAAACTCAAAATTGATGTTCTGATCTAAATGATGTTTTTTTTTTTTAACACAACTATAATCAGTATGGTATACAAGTTTGAAACCTCGGGTTACATCCAGACATAGGTTCCTCTATTATTAGAGAATGGCTTTATCATTATTCTGAAGGACAGGTGGTTTTAAATGAAATAGTTTCAAAACTTTACATTTGGTTTTCCAGGTCTTAATATGGAAGACAAACAGAAAATTCAGTAAGTAAAATGATTGAACAGATTCTATTTCTTATTCTTTTTCTAAAAGATATTTATACTTAAACAAACACAAATGAATTTATTTATTTACAGATAACATCTGATTAAGTGACATATAACAATTTTTTTTAATCCTCAATAGAGTCATTGAGTAAGCGACTTTCATTTCTTTTAAGTTGAAAAACATGTAAAGATGTATGAATTGTGATTACGGCTCAGTAAATAAGGTCTGTTTACTCAAATTTTTTAAATGTAAATTTTACTTTAAAATACAAAAAGTAAAAGTAAATTATTTTTAAACTTATTTAGATTTAATTATTCTAGAACTACATGTTTCATTTATGTATATTTGTATTTAATATACGATGCAACACAATATTAATGACAATTTTTAGTAAGTTGTTTTCAACTTATCTAATAGACAGGTTAAGTTTATTAACCATTCAGCAGCTCTGAAGGGTTTAGCTCAGTTTGATGTTAAGCACTAAAACAGTATTTTTTATTTAGTTAAATAACCACAAACTGATCCATCCTGATTTGTAAAGTCAAAGGACTTTAGATTTATAAATAAAATCTCTTCAGCATCATGTTATCTGAGGATTTGTGGAACATCCATAAATCCAATAAAGCTTTATTACTGCCAAATGTTCAGACTGTTATAAAGAGTCTGTGCAGCAGTGAGGACCCTGGTGAAACTGAGGTCAGGTCAGGGTGCAGCAGCAGAATTTGTCCAGTTTTGGCCGTGTTATAAAACATGAGTCTTGTGTCCTCGGTGCGCTCCTCCCTGTCTCATTGTTTGGAGTCCTAACCTGTCCAGCCCTGAAGAAGTCAGGGGACTTCCTCCAATTGTTCTTTTCACCTTTTTTGAGACTTTTCTCTGAAAACATCGTGACGACTTCTTATTGTGCCAAAACAACTGATTGTACTGTAAATCCTGTGATTCAACATCTAATAGTGGTAATAAACATGACTGTAATATTGCTGTAGTAAAATTATCAAGCAGTAGTATGCTTTAGTAAAGTTTAAGTTGCTGGTCAGATTAACTTGAGAACATTAAATAGCAGAATAAGGTTTTGCTTTGCAGCTTTCTCATGAAATTCCTACATTCCTTCTTTCTTCATAGTGAGTTCATTTCATGCAAATCTCTGGCGTTTTTCTTTTTACATTTATCGCTTAGTTCCTGGAATGAAGTTAAACAAAAGAACGCCCCCAGTCTATCAGGCATGCAGTTTTTCTCAGACTCTTGTATCTCTGAGGAGAAAAAGAGGAAATTGTTCGCCAGGCCTTTGGACCTGGCCCTCATCGGCCCCTTGGCCCTGAGGGCTCGTGTGTGAAGTGCGTCTCATTCACTATTGTCCCACTGAATTTGTTGACATACAGTAAAGTGGGTCATGGCTCTGAAGTACTCGCTCTATTCTCAGATTTCGCGCTGGGGTTGGCATGGCAACCATACTGGTTGATTAAACATGCGCAGAGGAGATGGGGGAGCAGGAAAGAAAAAGAGCGCTTGCCGCTCGCTACAGGAGAAATGGTGTGCAGTGAGAGGGGGAGCGGCATAAAACGGAGCAAGGAAAGCAACGAGACAAGCATGTTATACCCTCACACTGACACAGATCCACCATCCCCCCCGCCCTCCTTTCCCTTTAACTCCGCGAACGACCCACCACCTCCCTGCCCCCCATACATAACTCCTCTGATAACGAGCACCAGCAATCATGTCTGATTGGATGCATTGTGGTGCAAACTAATCATAACCAAACAAACATGATTAGGTATTCTCTACTGATGGTTCTGTTTTCTCCTCTGTTAAGTGCATTGTTCTAGTAGGATCAGATTTGATTTTTCATACTGAAGACATTCAGGTTACCTGACTTCACATTTCTACCCAGATTTATTTCTGCTAATTACATAGATTTGAACCTATATGCAATTTAAATGCAATTAATCCCTTTTTTTTCCCCTATGTAAAGATATGACACCTTTATATTGGTGTGTTTTTGGTACACCTATAAATCTGACACACTAACAACAGTGATAGATGATAAACCGCTTCTCTAGACCCATTGGGGTTCATTTCTGCTTCTAAGCTGGTCTGATGGAACACTGGAAAAGACTATTGTGTTCAAGTTGTGCTAAAAGGAGTTAGCCTATCAGTGCAGCTATTCAAGCATAAAAAAGCATCTCAACGGTAAACATGTAGCAGCAGCACACACGTCCCCACCGCGAATGTCAGCGTCTCCAGTCCACTAGAGAAGCTCCAAGAATGATCAGGGTTTCCTAAACACTGGGAAGCTGTATGTGTAGAGAAGTACTTTGCACCAGTCTGACGGTTGAATAAAATAAATATCTGATTAAAAGCAATACAATCTTTAGTAATTTAGCAGCAAAAAGGGTTTCTGAATTGAAAATGTTGCTCAATTTGTGAATAAATGGTTTGATTAAAATGCAATTAGTTGTGATCAATTAATTAAAGACCTGGCAATTAGCTGCATTCCTTTCCATTTCACCTTAAATGATGCTACATTTGTGAGGTAAAAGCACTTTTTAGTTGAGCAGCAGAGTTGAGTAAGTGAGTTGTTCCCATGAAAACCTCGTCAGTTCTTCTCCAGCAGACAATTTAATCTGATATTACTGAGATCTCACAAAATCTGAAGGAACTAAACATACTGAAACTTCAGAAATACATGGGAGAACCAAACAACCACGAAAGCCTATAACCAGGCCTGGTCACACACTGTTGTGGGACGACGTCTCACTCTTCTACTGGAGGATTTGATTAGCTTTTTTTTTTTTTTTGGCCACAATCCAGATCCTCTACTCTGCTGCATAACCTCCAAATGTATTTTTCAAACAAATGCAGCACAAAGAAATAAAAAAATACAAAGTATTTCTCATTTCCAAAGGAATGAAACATGTTGCCAAGGAGCATTGTTACTATAAAAAAGAAACCCCACAAATTTCTGAATTTTCCCTGATAAAATATGTTTTTAGATTTGAGAACTTGAAGAGGAAAGAACCTATAATAAAGTAAAGAAGATTATTCATATTTACAGTCTTTAAACTCTTGTTGAAATCCACCTTAGATTTAAAGAAGTTACTGGATTATCCATGTTTCTCAGATAAAGGTTCATGTATTAATCAAACATAACATTCCTACAGCCACATTGAACAAATTGGAGTATTATTGAAACGTCAATTTATTTCAATAACTCCATCACCAAGTGAAACACATTATTTAAGTTATACAAAGTGAGGTTTTAGCACCTTTATTTCTCCTAAGTGGTAGTAACTTTACATTTACAGCTAATGAAACATATTTAAAATTAGAACATCAGACCAATAAAAAAAAAATTAAAACAGGAATGTGAGCTTAATAAGAAGTATGTTTAATACCTTCTGAAAGGTTGTTATTTTCAAAAGGTACTTTTAATGTGACAACTGAGACTCCTATCCTAAATATGAGTTTGAAAAGAAACAAAAATGATAAAGGAAAGGATTTTAAACTTAATTCTGCTTTGCAACAGAAGTTATAGGAAGGAACTGAACTTTGAAAATAATATCTAATATCTTAACTATCTACAATATTGGGGTAAGAAAAAAGGGGAGGAGATATTAAAAGTTGCAGAACCGCCTTTATGACGGCTTCTCAGACCTGAAGAGGAAAAGTCTACTGTGGGTCAGACGCAGCTATTTACGCTGATTTCTCTTCCTGCACGTTTTGTGTTTCGTCTCGGGGAATCTGACTCCTCCTTTCCTTTCAGCTGGTTTTTCTGCTGCTGCAGCAGTCCTGTCTGCCAGGAGGTCACTCAGATGGCAGGAGGTACTGAACTCTCTCAGATTCCTCACTTTGGATTTGGAAATGGGTGACAAACTTTAAAAAGCTCCGTGAAGGAAGCTGAGCAGAATGTGTCTTCCTGGACGAGACGCCATGAAGGACTCAGCAACCATTCAGAGGCAGATCGGTGTAAAGTGTGATTGCATTTATATTAGATGGTTGTTAATATGACTGATTTTTTTCAACCACATTCTTCAGACTCAAGAGACTGAAATTACCAACAATGGCAGATAAATGTTATCACATTTGAGCTTCTGAATGCTTTTTATCAAGTAAAAAAAAAAACTTACACTGGAACAGGAAGGATCTTTGACTAGACCGACAGTCCATAACAGATATATTACAGGGACTTGGAAGAAAGCAATTAAATGAGGTGAAATGTGCAAATATCTCTTAAGTTTTGCAGGTGTTTGGTGCACTGCAAAGGTCAAAAGATCATCTAACACTGATCTAATATTAGAAAGTTTAGTCTAGTTTTAGTTTTCAAGATGAAGATATTAATAACTAAATTAACACATCTCACATCCTTTTATCTGCTTGGTTTTGACAGCTTCTTATACTGTACAGTATTTATAGATATTGGATCGTACTTTCACTTTTGCAGGTATTAGGAAGTACAAATGCATGACTGCAAGCATTATTTACCCAAATGGTGTTGGAAGTTTCATAAGTTCTCCATAATTAAGCAGCCTGGTCTCATGAAATGATGAATAAATAACACCCAAACTCATGTTTTCCTTTTCACACGTCACACTGTGAACTTTAGCCATGACCCTAATCATTCTTTGTGTCACTTAATGCTGTACGATTACAGACTCAATGGCCAAAATCAGCTTAAAACCATGACACACAAAAAGGTGCCTGAACACGACACACTGGATTATAGGTTTCCAAAAAGGCTTCAACAAATGATGGTCAGTGTAATGAATTTAAAAATGTTGACTGGCTCTTTCTTGATGAGACTAATCAGGAGTCAAATGTAGACTTCTGTGGATAAACTGTAAATACTTTTATTCATACTGCTGTGAATTTCAAGTTTTATCTCAAATACAGTTCTTGAGTAAGAAATTAAACATTTACAATGCATGAGGTGACTAATGAATGAGACTGATGTAAAACGATGCATTTTCCTCAATTTGTACAACTTTTCGATGCACTGGTGCCTCAAAGGAGCAGTAAATCCTTCGTTAATGAAACCCACCATCATCCTGAGCCGTCTTCCCTCTGCTAGGCGTCATTTAGCTCTGAGCATATTTAAGCACTGAAAAGTTGACTGGGTCACTGAGGATGTGTGTGTTTCTTTTGCCTGCTGGATGTGACACTGACAGATGGAGCAGCGGTGGGAGGTGTGAGGTTGGGGGGGGGCGGGTTGGGCGGTGATCCTTTCTCTTTATCTGCTGATTGGGCCGTGGTGTTTTGGGGTCACATTCACTTTTTACACCTGTTTGTTTTTTTGGAGAGGTTTTATCATTTAAGGATGCATTATGCAAATCCCACAGAGTTCTTTGTTTAAATAATTAAAATGTTAAAATCCTTTTTATTTTGCACCATGATGTGTTTAAATGTAACTGATTCTCAACCGATTTTGAGCTGATTGAGGTGTTACTAATAGGATATGCAAAACACAGTAAAGGCAATCTGCAACAAAAACAGTAGGACAAAATGCTTAAAGTTCACAGAAAATACTTTTAAAAAAAAACAACAAAAATGTTTTTACATATTTTCAGATCTACTATAGCTTCCTTGACCCCTAATAAAGCATGGGATATTTTATTTTTACCATGGCTAAGCAGAAAGCATGAATAAGTCATGTGAGAGGCTTCCATGCGGTTGTATTGTGCGACTCCTAAATTATGGATCAAGCACCCAGCAGCTCCACCTCATCCTTCATTGGCCCAAACTTTGGGTCAGTTAAGTTTAGCAAAGAGTTACAGAGAAGAAAATCTTGTTTCTCTGTATCATTTATTCATCGCTGCGCTCATTCAACATATATATTTATATATTTCTATCGGGGAATCAAATGGTCATTCTGTCTTTATATTTCAGTATTTAGTGAATCCAAAGTGTCTCCATTCCACAAAATTAAAAGCAGAGAATCAATAAAACATCACTCATGTTACAGCCCCTCACTAATGCACACACTGCGCTCATCCAACCCTGTATCTCCACTCTGCTGTTTCCATGGAAACATGTCCTCTCACTAATGCACAACAGGCTATTTTAATTATAGCTTAATAAGCAAAAATAATTAAGACTTCTGTTTTTCCTCCATATGAATTATTGATAATTGACTTGATTATGCTTCAGATGAAAATGAGCAACATTAAACCAGAAGGAGAGAAAGATTTTTGACTTGGTGTAATCTGTGTGCAGGAACGTAAATAATGCAAAAGTAATAAACATCAATTGAGGCCAGGCCATAAATCTTTTATACGAGCGCTCTTTCCCCATCATGTTGAAATCGTCTCTGCATGGCTGCAGCAACACATTTCATCGGCACGTCTTCAAAGTGTATAAAGAGACACAGTCTTGTTTTTTTAATCAACGCTGAACGAGAAAAATCACAGCTATGACTTGAATAGGTGAGAAAAAATGTCTAAAATAAAAACCACAAAAGAGATTATTACCAGAAAACATGTTTTTGCTCCACCTGTAAAGCATGAAACCTATAAAATGCTTGTACATTTAATGTCTGCTTCTGTGAATTTCTGATGACTGGACAGCAAATGTGACTGGCTGCATCTATCACGCTTCATGTGAGTCACCATAGGGTCAATAAATCCGGTCATGAGACTGAGAGAAGAGAGGTGGCAAACTCACCGTCTGTCCTGGAGGATTTTCAAACAATCTGATGTTTGAGGCAAGTTTAAGATGAGAAGAAACAACAACATAACGCCACCAACAGGAAACTTGTATTAGAAAGGAAAAGTCCGGTAGGGACAGGGGCGGATCTACAGGAACTTGGGGGGGGGGGGGGCCGTTGCCTCCGTCAGTAAAGCCAGAAACAACTAATAGCATTCAAATTAAATATTAATTCACCATAAATATGTAATTATAAGTTCAGTCTTAAGTCCCAGAAAAACCTGGTGTTAGTTAGGGGTATTTTTAAAAAAACATTCTTAGATCTAGACTTTATTGCCATACCACAAAGATTCAACCCAGGAGGTCCAGCATCACTACCTCGCCAAAACCTCTTGCCACGTCATTGTACCTGCCACTGGATACCTAGATATTGTTCTCCACATTCTTCAGACACAAGACAGACCAATATTTCCAAAAATTGAAGATAAATGTCTTTCATGACTGAAACTGTTCTCACATTAAAGCTTTCAAATCACATTTTCTATTGAATAAAATGAAAACTTCTGTTTTCTTATAGCTAAAAATGACAAAAGTTCTTCCAGTGGGTTCTGGATCTGCTCTGTCATTTGCTCCCAGTTGAATATTCCAAAAGTCTTCAAAAGCATCCAGTAGAAATCCTGATCAGGATAGAAGGAGGAAGTATAGCTACGTTTGTCCGAGATCTCCTTGATTTGGTCAACATCATTATCAGAGAAGAATGTAGATGGGTTGCACTGAATCGAGAGTTTATTTTGTTTCAACTCTTTCCTTATCACAACCCAAAGGAGCTGTGCCTGCTTTACTGCAGAGAAGCTCCAGTCTGTCTGTCTCTGATTGACGATGGCTTGTGAACAAGTCAACAAAATACTTGAATTCCTCAACCTGGAAGAAGCAGTCCAGTTTATTCACATTGAGAACCATGGCTTCAAAACTTTAAGGAACCTGCAGACTGATCCACTGCATGCTGAATACTATGGGTAGTAGAATCACTTCTTCTCTCCATTTCTGTGTTAACACAAAGAGAATCACTTTGTGCAGACACCATTCATCCTCTGTGTATGCAAGGACTGGTTTGTGCTTCAAGGCAATACAGACCGCCACATAAAGTCTTCTTCAGATCCACAAAATACTTGCAAACCGGACAACCAAACTCCTTTTGACACTCAGAAAAGTCAGATGGACATGCTGTGGTGTTGGCAAGGATTTATTTTCCTCCACTAAAATATTCAGAGTAAGCATCTATACATCAAAATCCTGCTCATTTAGTCCAAAATCATTCAAACAACAAACCAAGAACAATGCAGAAGCTAAGTGCACTGGACATTCTTCTTCATTCTTTCATCTGTCATGTTGTTGAAAACAGTCACAGGTTGATTCTGGAGTAAAGAAAAAAATAACTTGCACAAGGTGTTGGGAAGAGCAAACATTCTCTGCGCGCCCAGATAAAATGGTTAAAAATTAAAGAGTGTGTCTGAAAACACATTCCACAGCACAGCAGTGGGTGAGGATGCAGATAATGAACCCTGGGAGAGGCTGGAGCCCTACCAACCGTCTGAATGCTCAGCACAGCCTGGCAGGCGGATCAGCTACTCAGTATTCCACTCAGGTCTACCTTGAGAATCAGAAGCAGAGTTGAGGAGCAGAGATGTTATTTTGACGCTTAATTTGCAGAGAGAGATGGTGACTGTTACTGCTGCTAACATCTGATGCTGAAAACATTCTGAATTTGATCCTTTTTTTTATCTGTGCTATAATTTACAATAACAAAATTAGGTTTTCTTTTGCAACAAATAAATGCATGCACACTTAACCATTGTTCATAAAGCCAATGAGCATGAAGCAGCCTTTGTTTATGTTATTAAAATGTCTGCTGGTTTATTTGCTGCAGTGCCTTGCAAAGCTTATTCTACTGCAGCACAGGGAATAGGTTTAGCTTCTGCTGCTGTCTGAAAAATGACTGACTCAGAAACACAAACAAACACCCAAAGACATGGCGGTGACTCATAAATCTAACCAATTCATATGACAGCTGCATACATCAGCGTTTACAGTCCCAGCCTCTCAGGGACGAAGACGGACTCCTCCAAACTGGAACCACAGCCAACCAGTCCCTGGTCACCCACAGGTCCTCTGGGGGTAAGACTGGCAAAAGGACAGGGTTAAAGGTCACAATCTCTATGTAAATCTCAGGATGGGATTTCATCCAATATGAAATGTCAGCATTGCCCACAGGGTTGGGCAACTCTTAGTATAAATATAGGGCTGGAGTCTTTAAACTGTAAAGTAATTGTTCCATTTTCAATTCATATTCCAAGGTAAAGCTTTTTCCTAATAAGCATTTTTAAACAACAGATAATCAAACAAAAGAATCATTTTGTTCAGACATTTTGTTTGGCATGTAAAGTGGAGCCAGTTAAAGAACCAAAGGTGCAAATTTTAAAATTTGAACCATAAGCAACTAAAAGCCAAAACATTTAGCAAAGTTACAAGATTTTCTGAGTGGATATCATGTAAATGCAAGTGGGACTCTTTTCAATTTAATAGAAATGCAGATTCTGTTTTAGAAAATGAAATGAGGAAGAATCAAACATTTATCTTTATTTTCTTTTTCCAGAATTGCAAAACAAACATTAAATTCAATTATTTTTAAGCCTTTAATATTACAGAGGATCACTGAGAATAATATGAATGTAATAATAAACATGAAAAAGAAGTGGACATTAAATGTCTCCTTCTTGGCTTAACATATGTAGAATAGAATAGAATAGAATAGAATAGAATAGAATAGAATAGAATAGGAACTGCACATCTTAACATACGCAAATGATGTGTGTGTGTGTGTGTGCCTTTAGCTGTCATAATTTTCATCTCTTGTCACTAATAGACTTATTCTGATTTGAGTTATGGTGTCAATCTTAATTCAGAAAGCAGTCTGTCCAAATCTCGTTTATCAATGTGGTATTTTAGAATTGACATGCTCCTCGTTATCCTAAAGAAAATTATTTCTAAACCATAGAAAACCATTCTCAGATTTAGTCTTGGAAGTTTCTTTTTCCATGCATGGATATCTGCTGCTCAACTCTCGTCTGAATGATGCAGATTCTCCACCAGTGAACTGAGACACTGGTACAACCTTCTGATGGAGCTTCCTCATTTGTGATGTTGGACTGAATTATTTAAAATCCTGCAGACGGGAAAGTCGTGTCTCCAGGCTTGAAAAGTCTTCTTGAATTTTGCTCTGACTCAGTCAGCTAACCGAGGAACCTGGCTGTGTTTCCAGGATGCTTGGAGTGTTGCATCAAATGCCTGGGCGGCATCCCGTACCCGTCCCTGGTAGCTACCATCCTGCTGTATGCGGGCGTGGCCCTGTTCTGCGGCTGCGGGCACGAAGCCCTGTCGGGCACCGTCACCATCCTCCAGAACTACTTTGAGGTTGTGAGGAGCCCAGTGGATGCGCTGGACGTCTTCACCATGTGAGTGAAAAACATCAGTTTGCAAAGAGAAACTGTTCAGTGAAAATGAGGATAAAAATAATCCCTCAAATCAGTTTCTAATATTGCCAAAGAATGTGAAAGTTTGTGTATATTGCTAAATTTTTTCTTTGTGTGAAGTTATGGTGAATTTCTACACTACAGAGTAATTTGAAGAACAAAATGGTTTTCTATATCTACTCTGCAGGATTGACATAATCAAATATGTGATCTATGGCATTGCTTCGGCTTTCTTCGTCTATGGCATCCTACTGATGGTGGAGGGATTCTTCACCAGCGGAGCCATTAAGGATCTGTATGGAGACTTCAAGATCACCACCTGTGGACGCTGTGTCAGCGCTTGGGTATGAGTCTGCATGCTTCACCATACACAGAGTTTAAACTCTCAAGGCCTGAGGGGTTTGATAGGGAATATTAATGAACAAGCTAAGGAACACAGCAGACTGGTATTGTATTAACATTGTGTCTTGGTTATAATTTCTTGATATCATACTGTCACGTCTTAAACTACAAAAACTCAAATTAAAGTGATTAAAAAGCAACCAGTGCTTGCAGATTTCCTGTCAAGATCATCTTCAGACATAGTAACTTAAAAGATAATATAATAAAGAAAGTAAGCTATGGTTTAAATAAACTTGTTAGCATCACCAAATAGATATTTGACAGAAATAGAAAAATGAAGCAGAGCTGATTCAAAGCATAAGGAAGCTAAGCTGCTTCTTAAGACCCTGGAGGTCAACAGGAGAGACCAAAGGCTCTTAAATGCCCACAAAGTGTAAAGATCTTCAAATATAAGCATTTAAGTCAAAGAAATCCTGAATTAGCCAACCTTTCAATTAACTCAAATTATCTAAATTAATTGAAGATTACCGTAAACATGTAAACATATCAAGTGTTTCCTTTACATTTTTTTAAACTGTTATAGAAACAAACTTTTTCAAATCCAAAATAATTTATTTCTGCAAATGTCATTCATAGATTTCCACCATATGACCTACAAACCACCTTATGCTTAAAATGTTCAGAATGGTTTGTTGATTTTGATGTTTTTAAAATAACACTACTATTTGTAGATCTTGGCACAGTGCTCTCATATTAACCCATGTCCGCTTCTGATTGGCTGATCAGTCCCTCATGACGACTCCTCCCCAGAAGATCATTCAGCTGAGGAGGGGAACTGAGATTGGAGACTAAATTAATTTTATTAAGAAGGCTTGGACAACCAGGACACACAGGACTGACCAATCCTTCAGGATTGTTTAAGTTCTGTTTTTGTTTGAATCATGAGCTACATTTTGATCGTCTATTCTTGGGTAAAGTTGTGCAACACTTGGGTTTCTCCTCCATACATCTTGTATCTGTGCTCAACATCCGCAATTATTAATAAGTGTCATCAGCATTCTGATTCTCTACGCAATCAAAAGTGGGGTAACAACAGAAATCCAGCAGCCAGAGCATAAAGAAACCAGTACTACTTGCTGCAGAAGTTCTGAAAATGTGACCAGGAAAAAGCAATATTTACCTTACATTTATGATTTTACTAAGATGTCATATTCTTTTCAGTAGTTATCTGGTTTCCTGTGTTCATTTTCAGTTCATCATGCTGACTTACATCTTCATGCTGGCCTGGCTCGGAGTGACTGCGTTCACCTCCATTCCTGTCTTTATATATTTCAACATCTGGAATATTTGCCAAAACGACACTGTGCTGGAGGGGGCGTCGCTGTGCCTCGACCCGCGTCAATACGGTAACAACTTTTTTTCTCCGATTCTTTACCCTGTCCATTGCTCTCAGATTTATTCACAACTTTTGAAGTTCATGTGTAGATCATGCACCCAGAACAGCTGCTCTAGGTCAGAATAATCTATAGCAAACTAGTGGCTGCACTTATATGAAGTGAACTTATATGAAAGCCAATATTCAACTCTGAAATTGTGATACATCAAAGCCAGGTTTGTCTGAAGTGCTCTTAATGTTTTCAAATCAGATTATGCTTATGATAGTAGAATTAGTGCCATATATTCCAGCCCATTAACCACCAGCAGGCACTCACACAGCGATTGAGTGTCAACAACAATTTGCCACCACAGAGACAATGAGAACTTGTCTCTGTGTCTCTTGTTCATATGAGAACAGTTTTATGGAAGCCGTTTCTACATTTTGCAGATTGTTTCTGTGCTCTGATAAAAGAAGAAAAACTCACCTGACAATAAAACTGTAACTGCTTATTGCAGGCATTGTCCCGCTTGCTGAAGCAAAAACTGTGTGTGCTGGATCAGAGAAGTTCTACAGGATGTGTGGATCTACTGAGGTAAAAGATGCAGTGACAGAAAATGTTATTTATTGCACTCTTTCAAGATAAGTGAAAGAACCATGTGTGCAGAACCAAACCTAGCCATAAATAATGGAGGTTATGTAGGTATCCGTTTTGATACCTACATAAAACAGTGCACAGATGAGCAGAACACAGCAGACAGGTTGGGGCTAAAGCTATGTCGAAGTTTACAGCAGGATATGGCACAAATCAAACCACATGACCTCCCACTGAGAATAACACAAGATTTGCAGCTATCAACATAGATTTGTGGGGTAATACAAATGCACACCAGACTTTTTATATCTTTAGTTGAAAAGCTTAATAAAACATTTACTTCAAAATTATGCACCAGTGGTGTTTATTATGCAGGACTGGTAATCAGTTAATTCTGCCTCCATTTTTATGGATATTTTAATGGCTATTTCTTTGTAATTCTTTCTAATCTGAATGTTACAATTAAAACCAGCAAGTTCTGTGTCAGTGATTAAGATGGTGTGATTTGTTTGCAGCTGGATATGACGTTCCACCTCTTCATCTGTGCCCTCGCTGGAGCAGGAGCCGCCGTTATTGCAATGGTGAGCCACCAACAGCAAAATGAAATCATTATTTCAAATGTACCTCAACATCTCCCAAACGCAGAACTCTAGAGATACCAGCAGAATACATCGGCTCTGGCTAGTGCATGATCTCATTTGTTTTAAGAAGAATGTGCATTCCTCTGATTAGCTGCAGGAAACTGAGGAAAAACGCTGGGAAACTGGTGACATTTTGTTGTTTCTCCTTGTGATTCCCTGGGAGATAAAAGAGGTAGACAGAAGAAAGAAGACATTTTGGTGCAGTGAAAGAGACAGGGTTCGTCTCCCTCCCTCTTTTGGAGGCGGCGGGCATGTCATGCTGTTGTCATGGAAACAGGGAAAAGAAAGGCTCAGAGATTGTTGCAAACATCGCTCAGTAATTTGTGCGAAGCCATTTTCTGAGAAGCAGAAAGTGGTTGCTAGACAGAAACCGATGGCGCAAACTGTGGCTGGACTCGATACCTCCTCTAAGTGTTTCTCTGCCAAACAGAAACCACAACAGAACCTCCAGCCAATGCTGGCAGTTCTGAACCACACAAACACGGCCAAGAATCTTTAACGGGAACACAGACAAAAGGGAGCAACTGAATCCAAACGTGTAAATCTGAAGGAGCTGACTGGATCTTAGAAAGGTCGAGCGGTGCAGGAGTCAGACCGACAGGAGAAGCTGTCTTATTAAAGCACAAAACATCCATTATAATCTCTGTTACCATGGTAACGTCATGGTTCAAGGCATGGACTGGCATTATGCTGCCACCTGGTGGACCACCAAATTAATAATAATAAACAACATAGTAACAAGGTGGCAAAATCTCCATCTTTCAGCACTCCATGTTTTCTATTATGACCCTCTCTGCTTCTCCTTGTTGAGCTGCGTATTTTAATAACAAATATTTCAACAAAAATGTTCTTGGAATTAAATAACAATAAAAAAAAGTAATCACATGACAATGATATACAAGCTCATAGAAAAATCTGTCAGGTCACAAGAAAAAGACTTCACACTAAAACAGGTTTCTACGAACCTTCCAGATATGTGACATTTACCTTTCTGTCATGTTGCCAATCCTTCACCTACCACATGTCCTGAGTTACCTGACTATCCTTTCCTCTATGCTACCACTTACAGTACAAAGTGACAGTTTTGCATCTGTCCAAAACTCTCATCATCCTGAGTCGACTTCAGATCTACAGTAATGTCTTCTTATCTTGTACAGTAAACCGGTGGTATTCCATCTAAAAGGTGTAATAAATTGAGGTTGTAACATCACACAATTTAAGAAAATGGCTTCTATATTGTGAACCGTGTCAAATTAATTTATTTCTCTTGTTTATTTTGCATTTCTCCATTTTCCTCACAGATCCACTACTTGATGGTTCTGTCTGCCAACTGGGCCTACGTGAAGGATGCCTGCCGCATGCAGAAGTACGAGGACATCAAGTCCAAAGAGGAGCAGGAGCTTCATGACATCCACTCCACTCGCTCCAAGGAGCGCCTCAACGCGTACACATAGAGTCCAGCGCGAGGCCTGGCCCTGCCACTCCGGCCTCTCTCCCCCCCGCCTCTCCTCTTGCTTTCTCTCTGTCTCTCTCAACCATCCCCTCCTGAGGGGGGGCGGATGGCGCCTAGGGCCCTCGGCACTGCTGATGTAACCGGTGCGTCATGTGACAATGTGGTCTGGAGGTGCTTCTCACAAAGCTCCTTCGTCACAAGCAGCATCTCAAATGAAAAAAAAAAACGCCCCTTTACCTCTCTCGTGGATGGGTTTTTCTAATCATCGTCATGGCAGTTGTATTATTCTTGAATACGAGTCGTTTAGTGCTGATTGTAGTTTTAGTGTAGTTTGTAGAATCAGAAGTAGCAGTAATATTTCAGCTTTTTTAAGTTTTATTATAGTTTGTGTATAAATCTTTTGTTTTTATTTGGTAATTTTGCTCATTCATAATTTATTTCTTTTTCATTGATTTCTGAGGGGGTCAACAGGGGCTTTAAAGGGTTTTTAAGCACATTTCTCGTGTGTGTGTGGAGATTTCATGTGTAAGAGTGTTTTAAATGAATGAATGGTTAGTTTTTGAAAATATTTTGCATCTCACACCTTAAAAAATGCAAATTTTGCCAGGATTCCCAGGGATTAAGACACACTTTCACAATAAACAACTATTCAGTTTGTTTTTCATTATGAAGTAGCAAACCAACTAAATATTAAGAACCAAATCGATGCAAAGAAATCTCTGCTAAACAGAAATTATTGTTAATATAAAGGGGGAACGAGCCAAGTTAAATTTAACTGAGGAGTATAACCTTGTCATTTAAATCTATTTTCGGAAAGCAGAGCATTATGAATACTAATCTTGTGTTTAAGCAAAACTCTGCACTGTAAATATGGTGACATCAAAGATGATCTTTATGTTTTTGCACTCCTGTTTAAAGAAAATTAAAAAGAAGCGTATCCAGTCTCCATCAATCTGAACTAAAAAGAATGAGCCTGAAGCTGAGAAGTTTCTGCTGTAACGTCGGTCCTTGGTGGATTAATAAGATGTGATTAACGTGTGTGTCACAGATTTTATTTGTGTTTTATGACAGTAACTGTGTTGCCTACACATTTTGCCATACGGCTGCAGAAACAGCCCGTCACTTCATTGCCTGCTTTTTTT